>NW_027182875.1:280000-392500 GCF_041146395.1 Eulemur rufifrons
TAAGATTTAGGGTGAGGGTTAACGGATAGGGTAAAGGTTAAGCGTTAGGGTGAGGGATTAGTGATTAGGGTTTTTGGTTAGTGTTAGGGTTAGCGGTTAGGAGTTAGTGTTTTATGAAGGGGTATGGTTAGAATTAGGATTGGGGTTAGAGTTAGGGTGAGGTATAGGGGTTAGGTTTAGGGGTTAGTTTTAGGGTAAAAGGATAGGATTAGGGTTACGGGTTGGGCTTAGGTTTAGGGTTAAAGTTTACTGCTAGGGTTAGGGATAGGGTTCAGGGTTAGCTTTAGGGGTTCTGGTTAGGGTTAGGTGTTAGGTTAGTGTCAGGGTTAGGTCTAGTCGTGAGGGTAAGGTTTAGGGTTAGCTTTAAGAGCTAGGGTTAGGTTTAATGGTTAGGATTAGGATTAGGGTTAAGGGTTAGGGTAAGGCTTAGGGGTTAGGGTGAAGGGTTAGGGTCAAGGGTTAGGGTTTTTGTTAGGCATAGCGTTGGGGTTAGAAGTATTGGTTACTGTCAGTGTTAGGGTTGTAGGTAGGGTTACGGTTAGGGTTAGCGGTTTAGAATTAGGGTTAGCGATTAGGTGTCACAGTGATGACTAGGAGATAGGGTTAGAATTATGGGATAGGGGTTGTTCTCAGGAAATGGGTTATGCATTAGCGTTAGGATAAGAGGTTAAAGTTAGACGCACGGTGAGGTTTACGTGTTAAGGGGAGAAATAGGAACAGGATTGGGTGTTATGTTCAGGGTTAGGGTTATCTGTTAAAGGTATTGTTTATGCTTAGCGCACGGGCCCTGTCTGCATTAGGCGGGCGGGGGGAGTTTAGGGGGCTGGGATTGTACCCGGGAACCCACTCTATCATACTCTGGGTATGGGCCCGTGGGTTTCATGCAGGACACAGTGGTAGAGCCTCCTTTCACGCATGGCATGGGACGATTGCAGGCTTTCTAAACTCTAAGAAAGCAAGAAGTCTGAGAATTAGATTTAGGGTTAAGGATGAAGTTTAGTGTTAGGGTGAGGGCTTAGGGTTAGGGATTAGGGTTAGGGTTAAAGGTTACTCTTAGGTTTAACGGTTACACTTTGGTTTAGGGTTGAGGTTTACGGTTAGGGTTAAGATGAGGGGTTAGGGTTTGGTACAGGGTTAGGGTTAAGTGTTAGGATTAGGGTTAGGATTAAAGGTTAGCGTGAGAGTTAACACTTAGGGTTAAGTTTAAGAGTTAGGGTTTAGGGTTAGGGTTAGGGTTAGGGTTAGTTTTAGGGTTAGAGTTATGTGCTATGGTTTGTGTTAGAGGTTAGGGTTAGGTTAATTGTTGACGGTTAGGATTACGTTTAGGGGTTAGCATTAGGGTTAGGGTTAGGGTTAGGGTTAAGGGATAAAATTAGGGTTAAGTGTTGGGCTTAGGGTTAGGGTTTAGTTTTAGGGTTATCATTAAGGATTAGGGGTAGGGTCAGGGTTAAATGCTTGGGTGCGGGTAATGGTTAGGGTCAGGGTTAAGGTTCAAAGATAGGGTTAGTGTTAAGGGTTACGGGTAGGTTTAGGGTTCAGGGTTAGAGTTAGCATTAGGGCTTAAGGTTAGGATTAGGCGGTAGGTTATATTTAGGGTTAGATCTAGGCGTTAGGGTAAGGGCTAGCGTTAGGTTTAAGAGATAGGGTTAGGTTTAATGCTTAGGATTAGGGTTAGGGTTTGGGGTTAAAGTAAGTGTTAGGGGTTAGGTTTAATGATCAAAGGTTAGGGTTATTTTTAGCTGTAGAGTTAGGGTTAGGGATAAGGGATCCCATTAGCATTAAGGGTCTTCCTTACTGTAGGGTTAAGGGTTAGGCTTAGAGTTAAAGGTTCAGCTTAGGGTCAGTGTTAAGATTTAGGGTGAGGGTTAATGGTTAGGGTAAAGGTTAAGCGTTAGGGTTAGGGATTAGTCATTAGGGTTTTTGGTTAGTGTTAGGGTTAGCGGTTAGGAGTTAGTGTTTTATGAAGGGGTATGGTTAGAATTAGGATTGGGGTTAGAGTTAGGGTGAGATATAGGGGTTAGGTTTAGGGGTAAGTTTTAGGGTAAAAGGATAGGATTAGGGTTACGGGTTGGGCTTAGGTTTAGGGTTAAAGTTTACTGCTAGGGTTAGGGATAGGGTTCAGGGTTAGCTATAGGGGTTCTGGTTAGGGTTAGGTGTTAGGTTAGTGTCAGGGTTAGGTCTAGTCGTGAGGGTAAGGTTTAGGGTTAGCTTTAAGAGCTAGGGTTAGGTTTAATGGTTAGGATTAGGATTAGGGTAAAGGGTTCGGGTAAGGCTTAGGGGTTAGGGTGAAGGGTAAGGGTCAAGGGTTAGGGATTTTGTTAGGCATAGCGTTGGGGTTAGAAGTAAGGGTTAATGTCAGTGTTAGGGTTGTAGGTAGGGTTACGGTTAGGGTTAGCGGTTTAGAATTAGGGTTAGCGATTAGGTGTCACAGTGATGATTAGGAGATAGGGTTAGAATTATGGGATAGGGGTTGTTCTCAGGAAATGGGTTATGCATTAACGATAGGATAAGAGGTTAAAGTTAGGCGCATGGTGAGGTTTACGTGTTAAGGGGAGAAATAGGAACAGGGTTGGGTGTTATGTTCAGGGTTACGGTTATCTGTTAAAGGTATTGTTTATGCTTAACGCACGGGTCCTGTCTGCATTAGGCGAGCGGGGGGATTTTAGGGGGCTGGGATTGTACCCGGGAACCCACTCTATCATACTCTGGGTATGGGCCCGTGGGTTTCATGCAGGTCACAGTGGTAGAGCCTCCTTTCACGCATGGCATGGGAGGATTGCAGGCTTTCTAAACTCTAAGAAAGCAAGAAGTCTGAGAATTAGATTTAGGGTTAGGATTATGGTTAGGGTTAAGGATGAAGTTTAGTGTTAGGGTGAGGGCTGAGGGTTAGGGATTAGGGTTAGGGTTAAAGGTTAATCTTAGGTTTAACGGTTACACTTTGGTTTCGGGTTGAGGTTTCCTGTTTGGGTTAAGATGAGGGGTTAGGGTTTGGTATAGTTTTAGGGTTAGGTACAGGGTTAGGGTTAAGTGTTAGG
Organism: Eulemur rufifrons; assembly: GCF_041146395.1. NCBI lineage: Eukaryota > Metazoa > Chordata > Mammalia > Primates > Lemuridae > Eulemur > Eulemur rufifrons. Next base: position 283,036 of record NW_027182875.1, read on the forward strand.
TTTAGGGTTGAAGATTAGGATTAGGGTTAGGATTAAAGGTTAGCGTGAGAGTTAACGCTTAGGGTTAAGGTTAAAAGTTAGGGTTTAGGGTTAAGGTTAGGTTTAGGGTTCGTTTTAGGGTTAGAGTTATGTGCTATGGTTTGTGTTAGAGGTTAGGGTTAGGTTTACTGGTCACGGTTAGGGTTACGTTTAGCGGTTAGCATTAGGGTTAGGACTAGGGTTAGGGTTAAGGGATAGAATTAGGGTTAAGTGTTGGGCTTAGGGTTAGGGTTTAGTGTTAGGGTTATCATTAAGGATTAGTGGTAGGGTCAGGGTTAAATGCTTGGGTGCGGGTAATGGTTACGGTCAGGGTTAAGGTTCACGGATAGGGTTAGTGTTAAGGGTTACGGGTAGGTTTAGGGTTCAGGGTTAGAGTTAGTATTAGGGCTTAAGGTTAGGATTAGGCGGTAGTTTAGATTTAGTGTTAGATCTAGGCGTTAGGGTAAGGGCTAGCGTTAGGGTTAAGAGATAGGGTTAGGTTTAATGCTTAGGATTAGGGTTAGGGTTTGGGGTTAAAGTACGTGTTAGGGGTTAGGTTTAAGGATCAATGGTTAGGGTTATTTTTAGCTGTAGTGTTAGAGTTAGGGATAAGGGATCCCATTAGCATTAAGGGTCTTCCTTACTGTAGGGTTAAGGGTTAGGCTTAGAGTTAAAGGTGAAGGTTAGGGTCAGTGTTAAGATTTAGGGTGAGGGTTAACGGTTAGGGTAAAGGTTAAGCGTTAGAGTTAGGGATTAGTGATTAGGGTTTTTGGTTAGTGTTAGGGTTAGCGGTTAGGAGTTAGTGTTTTATGAAGGGGTATGGTTAGAATTAGGATTGGGGTTAGAGTTAGGGTGAGGTATAGGGGTTATGTTTAGGGGTTAGTTTTAGGGTAAAAGGTTAGGATTAGGGTTACGGGTTGGGCTTCGGTTTAGGGTAAAGGTTTACTGCTAGGGTTAGGGATAGGGTTTAGGGTTAGCTTTAGGGGTTTTGGTAAGGGTTAGGTGTTAAGTTAGTGTCAGGTTTAGGACCAGTCGTGAGGGTAAGGTTTAGGGTTAGCTTTAAGAGCTAGGGTTAGGATTAATGGTTAAGATTAGGATTAGGGTTAAGGATTAGGGTAAGGCTTAGGGGTTAGGGTGAAGGGTTAGGGTCAAGTGTTAGGGTTTTTGTTAGGCATAGCGTTGGGGTTAAAATAAGGGTTACTGTCAGTGTTAGGGTTGTAGGTAGGGTTACGGTTAGGGTTAACGGTTTAGAATTAGGGTTAGGGATTAGGTGTCACAGTGATGACTAGGAGATAGGGTTAGAATTATGGTATAGGGGTTGTTCTCAGGAAATGGGTTATGCATTAACGTTAGGATAAGAGGTTAAAATTAGGCGCACGGTGAGGTTTATGTGTTAAGGGGAGAAAGAGGAACAGGGTTGGGTGTTATGTTCAGGGTTAGGGTTATCTGTTAAAGGTATTGTTTATGCTTAGTGCACGGGCCCTGTCTGCATTAGGCGGGCGGGGGGAGTTTAGGGGGCTGGGATTGTACCCGGGAACCCACTCTATCATAATCTGGGTATGGGCCCATGTGTTTCATGCAGGACACAGTGGTAGAGCCTCCTTTCACGCATGGCATGGGAGGATTTCAGGCTTTCTAAACTCTAAGAAAGCAAGAAGTCTGAGTATTAGATTTAGGGTTAGGATTCTGGTTAGGGTTAAGGATGAAGTTTAGTGTTAGGGTGAGGGCTTAGGGTTAGGGATTAGGGTTAGGGTTAAAGGTTACTCTTAGGTTTAACGGTTACACTTTGGTTTCGGGTTGAGGTTTACGGTTAGGGTTAAGATGAGGGGTTAGGGTTTGGTACAGGGTTAGGGTTAAGTGTTAGGTTTAGGGTTGAAGATTAGGATTAGGGTTAGGATTAAAGGTTAGCGTGAGAGTTAACGCTTACGGTTATGTTTAAGAGTTAGGGTTTAGGGTTAGAGTTAGGGTTAGTTTTGATGTTAGAGTTATGTGCTATGGTTTGTGTTAGAGCTTAGGGTTAGGTTTACTGGTCACGGTTAGGGTTACGTTTAGGGGTTAGCATTAGGGTTAGGGTTAAGGGATAGGAATAGGGTTAAGTGTTGGGCTTAGGGTTAGGTTTAGTGTTAGGGTTATCATTAAGGATTAGGGGTAGGGTCAGGGTTAAATGCTTGGGTTCGGGTAATGTTTAGGGTCAGGGTTAAGGTTCACGGATAGGGTTAGTGTTAAGGGTTACGGGTAGGTTTAGGGTTCAGGGTTAGAGTTAGCATTAGGGCTTAAGGTTAGGATTAGGCAGTAGGTTAGATTTAGGGTTAGATCTAGGCGTTAGGGTAAGGGCTAGCGTTAGGGTTAAGAGATAGGGTTAGGTTTAATGCTTAGGATTAGGGTTAGGGTTTGGGGTTAAAGTAAGTGTTAGGGGTTAGGTTTAAGGATCAAAGGTTAGGGTTATTTTTAGCTGTAGTGTTAGGGTTAGGGATAAGGGATCCCATTAGCATTAAGGGTCTTCCTTACTGTAGGGTTAAGGATTAGGCTTAGAGTTAAAGGTGAAGGTTAGGGTCAGTGTTAAGATTTAGGGTGAGGGTTAACGGTTCGGGTAAAGGTTAAGCGTTAGGGTTAGGAATTAGTGATTAGGGTTTTTGGTTAGTGTTAGGGTTAGCGGTTAGGAGTTAGTGTTTTATGAAGGGGTATGGTTAGAATTAGGATTGGGGTTAGAGTTAGGGTGAGGTATAGGGGTTAGGTTTAGGGGTTAGTTTTAGGGTAAAAGGATAGGATTAGGGTTACGGGTTGGGCTTAGGTTTAGGGTTAAAGTTTACTGCTAGGGTTAGGGATAGGGTTCAGGGTTAGCTTTAGGGGTTCTGGTTAGGGGTAGGTGTTAGGTTAGTGTCAGGGTTAGGTTTAGTAGTGAGGGTAAGGTTTAGGGTTAGCTTTAAGAGGTAGGGTTAGGTTTAATGTTTAGGATTAGGATTAGGATTAAGGGTTAGGGTAAGGCTTAGGGGTTAGGGTGAAGGGTTAGGGTCAAGGTTTAGGGTTTTGTTAGGCATAGCGTTGGGTTTAGAAGTAAGGGTTACTGTCAGTGTTAGGGTTGTAGGTAGGGTTACGGTTAGGATTAGCGGTTTAGAATTAGGGTTAGGGATTAGGTGTCACAGTGATGACTAGGGGATAGGGTTAGAATTATGGGATAGGGGTTGTTCTCAGGAAATGGATTATGCATTAACGTTAGGATAAGAGGTTAAAGTTAGGCGCACGGTGAGGTTTACGTGTTAAGGGGAGAAATAGGAACAGGGTTGGGTGTTATGTTCAGGGTTAGGGTTATCTGTTAAAGGTATTGTTTATGCTTAGCGCACGGGCCCTGTCTGCATTAGGCGGGCGGGGGGAGTTTAGGGGGCTGGGATTGTACCCGGGAACCCACTCTATCATACTCTGGGTATGGGCCCGTGGCTTTCATGCAGGACACAGTGGTAGAGCCTCCTTTCACGCATGGCATGGGAGGATTGCAGGCTTTCTAAACTCTAAGAAAGCAAGAAGTCTGAGAATTAGATTTAGGGTTAGGATTATGGTTAGGGTTAAGGATGAAGTTTAGTGTTAGGGTGAGGGCTTAGGCTTAGGGATTAGGGTAAGGGATAAAGGTTACTCTTATGTTTAACGGTTACACTTCGGTTTAGGGTTGAGGTTTACGGTTAGGTTTAAGATGAGGGTTAGGGTTAGGGTTAAGTGTTAGGTTTAGGGTTGAAGATTAGGATTAGGGTTAGGATTAAAGGTTAGCGTAAGAGTTATCGCTTAGGGTTAAGGTTAAGAGTTAGGGTTTAGGGTTAGGGTTAGGGTTAGGGTTAGTTTTAGGGTTAGAGTTATGTGCTATGGTGTGTGTTAGAGGTTAGGTTTAGGTTTACTTGTGACGGTTAGGGTTACGTTTAGGGGTTAGCATTAGGGTTAGGGTTAGAGTTAGGTTTAAGGGATAGGATTAGGGTTAAGTGTTGGGCTTAGGGTTAGGGTTTAGTGTTAGGGTTATCATTAAGGATTAGGGGTAGTGTCAGGGTTAAATGCTTGGGTGCGGGTAATGGTTAGGGTCTGGGTTAAGGTTCACGGATAGGGTTAGTGTTAAGGGTTACGGGTAGGTTTAGGGTTCAGGGTTAGAGTTAGCATTAGGGCTTAAGGTTAGGATTAGGCGGTAGGTTAGATTTAGGGTTAGATCTAGGCGTTAGGGTAAGGGCTAGCGTTAGGGTTAAGAGATAGGGTTAGGTTTAATGCTTAGGATTAGAGTTAGGGTTTGGGGTTAAAGTAAGTGTTAGGGGTTAGGTTTAAGGATCAAAGGTTAGGGTTATTTTTAGCTGTAGTGTTAGGGTTAGGGATAAGGGATCCCATTAGCCTTAAGGGTCTTCCTTACTGTAGGGTTAAGGGTTAGGCTTAGAGTTAAAGGTGAAGGTTAGGGTCAGTGTTAAGATTTAGGGTGAGGGTTAACGGTTAGGGTAAACGTTAAGCGTTAGGGTTAGGGATTAGTGATTAGGGTTTTTGGTTAGTGTTAGGGTTAGCGGTTAGGAGTTAGTGTTTTATGAAGGGGTATGGTTAGAATTAGGATTGGGGTTAGAGTTAGGGTGAGGTATAGGGGTTAGGTTTAGGGGTTAGTTTTAGGGTAAAAGGATAGGATTAGGGTTACGGGTTGGGCTTAGGTTTAGGGTTAAAGTTGACTGCTAGGGTTAGGGATAGGGTTCAGGGTTAGCTTTAGGGGTTCTGGTTAGGGTTAGGTGTTAGGTTAGTGTCAGGGTTAGGTCTAGTCGTGAGGGTAAGGTTTAGGGTTAGTTTTAAGAGCCTGGGGCCGGGCGCGGTGGCTCACGCCTGTAATCCTAGCACTCTGGGAGGCCGAGGCGGGTGGATCGCTCGAGGTCAGGAGTTCGAGACCAGCCTGAGCAAGAGTGAGATCCCGTCTCTACTAAAAATAGAAAGAAATTATATGGACAACTAAAATATATATATACAAAAAATTAGCCAGGCATGGTGGCGCATGCCTGTAGTCCCAGCTACTCGGAAGGCTGAGGGCAGTAGGATCGCTTAAGCCCAGGAGTGTGAGGTTGCTGTGAGCTAGGCTGACGCCACGGCACTCACTCTAGCCCAGGCAACAGAGTGAGACTCTGTCTCCAAAAAAAAAAAAAAAGAGCTAGGGTTAGGTTTAATGGTTACGATTAGGATTAGGGTTAAGGGATAGGGTAAGGCTTAGGGGTTAGGGTGAAGGGTTAGGGTCAAGGATTAGGGTTTTTTTAGGCATAGCGTTGGGGTTAGAATAAGGGTTACTGTCAGTGTTAGGGTTGTAGGTAGGGTTACGGTTAGGGTTAGCGGTTTAGAATTAGGGTTAGGGATTAGGTGTCTCAGTGATTACAAGGATATAGGGTTAGAATTATGGGATAGGGGTTGTTCTCAGGAAATGGGTTATGCATTAACGTTAGGATAAGAGGTTAAAGTTAGGCGCACGGTGAGGTTTACGTGTTAAGGGGAGAAATAGGAACAGGGTTGGGTGTTATGTTCAGGGTTAGGGTTATCTGTTAAAGGTATTGTTTATGCTTAGCGCACGGGCCCTGTCTGCGTTAGGCGGGCGGGGAGAGTTTAGGGGGCTGGGATTTTACCCGGGAACCCACTCTATCATACTCTGGGTATGGGCCCGTGGGTTTCATGCAGGACACAGTGGTAGAGCCTCCTTTCACGCATGGCATGGGAGGTTTGCAGGCTTTCTAAACTCTAAGAAAGCAAGAAGTCTGAAAATTAGATTTAGGGTTAGGATTATGGTTACGGTTAAGGATGAAGTTTAGTGTTAGGGTGAGGGCTTAGGGGTAGGGATTAGGGTTAGGGTTAAAGGTTACTCTTAGGTTTAACGGTTACACTTTGGTTTCGGGTTGAGTTTTACGGTTAGGGTTAAGATGAGGGGTTAGGGTTACGTACAGGGTTAGGGTTAAGTGTTAGGTTTAGGGTTGAAGATTAGGATTAGGGTTAGGATTAAAGGTTAGCGTGAGAGTTATCGCTTAGGGTTAAGGTTAAGAGTTAGGGTTTAGGGTTAGGCTTAGGGTTAGGGTTAGTTTTAGGGTTAGAGTTATGTGCTATGGTTTGTGTTAGAGGTTAGGGTTAGGTTTACTGGTGACGGTTAGGGTTACGTTTAGGGGATAGCATTAGGGTTAGGGTTAGGGTTAAGGGATAGGATTAGGGTTAAGTGTTGGGCTTAGGGTTAGGGTTTAGTGTTAGGATTATCATTAAGGTTTAGGGTTAGGGTCAGGGTTAAATGCTTTGGTGTGCGTAATGGTTAGGGTCAGGGTTAAGGTTTACGGATAGCGTTAGTGTTAAGGGTTACGGGTAGGTTTAGGGTTCAGGGTTAGAGTTAGCATTAGGGCTTAAGGTTAGGATTAGGCGGTAGGTTAGATTTAGGGTTAGATCTAGGCGTTAGGGTAAGGGCTAGCGTTAGGGTTAAGAGATAGGGTTAGGTTTAATGCTTAGGATTAGGGTTAGGGTTTGGGGTTAAAGTAAGTGTTCGGGGTTAGGTTTAAGGATCAAAGGTTAGGGTTATTTTTAGCTGTAGTGTTAGGGTTAGGGATAAGGGATCCCATTAGCCTTAAGGGTCTTCCTTACTGTAGGGTTAAGGGTTAGGCTTAGAGTTAAAGGTTAAGGTTAAGGTCAGTGTTAAGATTTAGGGTCAGGGTTAACGGTTAGGGTAAAGGTTAAGCGTTAGGGTTAGGGATTAGTGATTAGTGTTTTTGGTTAGTGTTAGGGTTAGCGGTTAGGAGTTACTGTTTTATGAAGGGGTATGGTTAGAATTAGGATTGGGGTTAGAGTTAGGGTGAGGTATAGGGATTAGGTTTAGGGGTTAGTTTTAGGGTAAAAGGATAGGATTAGGGTTACGGGTTGGGCTTAGGTTTAGGGTTAATGTTTACTGCTAGGGTTAGGGATAGGATTCAGGGTTAGCTTTAGGGGTTCTGGTTAGGGTTAGGTGTTAGGTTAGTGTCAGGGTTAGGTCTAGTCGTGAGGGTAAGGTTTAAGGTTAGCTTTAAGAGCTAGGGTTAGGTTTAATGGTTAGGATTAGGATTAGGGTTAAGGGTTAGCGTAAGGCTTAGGGGTTAGGGTCAAGGGTTAGGGTATTTGTTAGGCATAGCGTTGGGGTTAGAAGTAAGGGTTACTGTCAGTGTTAGGGTTGTAGGTAGGGTTACGGTTAGGGTTAGCAGTTTAGAATTAGGGTTAGGGATTAGGTGTCACAGTGATGACTAGGAGATAGGGTAGAATTATGGGATAGGGGTTGTTCTCGGGAAATGGGTTATGCATTAACGTTAGGATAAGCGGTTAAAGTTAGGCGCACGGTGAGGTTTACGTGTTAAGGGGAGAAATAGGAACAGGGTTGGGTGTTATGTTCAGGGTTAGGGTTATCTGTTAAAGGTATTGTTTATGCTTAGCGCACGGGCCCTGTCTGCATTAGGCGGGCGAGGGGAGTTTAGGGGGCTGGGATTGTACCCGGGACCCCACTCTATCATACTCTGGGTATGGGCCGTGGGTTTCATGCAGGACACAGTGGTAGAGCCTCCTTTCACGCATGGCATGGGAGGATTGCAGGCTTTCTAAACTCTAAGAAAGCAAGAAGTCTGAGAATTAGATTTAGGGTTAGGATTCTGGTTAGGGTGCAGGATGAAGTTTAGTGTTAGGGTGAGGGCTTAGGGTTAGGGATTAGGGTTAGGGTTAAAGGTTACTCTTAGGTTTAACGGTTACACTTTGGTTTAGGGTTGAGGTTTACGGTTAGGGTTAAGATGAGGGGTTAGGGTTAGGTACAGGGTTAGGGTTAAGTGTTAGGTTTAGGGTTGAAGATTAGGATTAGGGTTAGGATTAAAGGTTAGCGTGAGAGTTAACGCTTAGTGTTAAGTTTAAGAGTTAGGGTTTAGGGTTAGGGTTAGGGTTAGGGTTAGTTTTAGGGTTAGAGTTATGTGCTATGGTTTGTGTTAGAGGTTAGGGTTAGGTTTACTGGTGGCGGTTTGGGTTATGTTTAGGGTTTAGCATCAGGGTTAGGGTTAGGGTTAGGGTTAAGGGATAGGATTAGGGTTAAGTGTTGGGCTTAGGGTTAGGGTTTAGTGTTAGGGTTATCATTAAGGATTAGGGTTAGGGTCAGGGTTAAATGCTTGGGTGCGGGTAATGGTTAGGGTCAGGGTTAAGGTTCACGGATAGGGTTAGTGTTAAGGGTTACCGGTAGGTTTAGGGTTCAGGGTTAGAGTTAGCATTAGGGCCTAAGCTTAGAATTAGGCGGTAGGTTAGATTTAGGGTTAGATCTAGGCGTTAGGGTAAGGGCTAGCGTTAGGGTTAAGAGATAGGGTTAGGCTTAATGCTTAGGATTAGGGTTAGGGTTTGGGGTTAAAGTAAGTGTTAGGGGTTAGGTTTAAGGATCAAAGGTTAGGGTTATTTTTAGCTGTAGTGTTAGGGTTAGGGATAAGGGATCCCATTAGCATTACGGGTCTTCCTTACTGTAGGGTTAAGGGTTAGGCTTAGAGTTAAAGGTTCATGTTAGGGTCAGTGTTAAGATTTAGGGTGAGGGTTAACGGTTAGGGTAAAGGTTAAGCGTTAGGGTTAGGGATTAGTGATTAGGGTTTTTGGTTAGTGTTAGGGTTAGAGGTTAGGAGTTAGTGTTTTATGAAGGGGTATGGTTAGAATTAGGATTGGGTTTAGAGTTAGGGTGAGGTATAGGGGTTTGGTTTAGGGGTTAGTTTTAGGGTAAAAGGATAGGATTAGGGTTACGGGTTGGGCTTAGGTTTAGGGTTAAAGTTTAGTGCTGGGGTTAGGGATAGGGTTCAGGGTTAGCTTTAGGGGTTCTGGTTAGTGTTAGGTGTTAGGTTAGTCAGGGTTAGGTCCAGTCGTGAGGGTAAGGTTTAGCGTTAGCCTTAAGAGCTAGGGTTAGGTTTAATGGTTAGGATTAGGATTAGGGTTAAGGGTTAGCGTAAGGCTTAGGGGTTAGGGTGAAGGGTTAGGGTCAAGGGTTAGGGTTTTTGTTAGGCATAGCGTTGGGGTTAGAAGTAAGGGTTACTCTCAGTGTTAGGGTTGCACGTAGGGTTAGAGTTAGGGTTAGCGGTTTAGAATTAGGGTTAGGGATTAGGTGTCACAGTGATGACTAGGAGATAGGGTTAGAATTATGGGATAGGTGTTGTTCTCAGGAAATGGGTTATGCATTAACGTTAGGATAAGAGGTTAAAGTTAGGCGCACGGTGAGGTTTACGTGTTAAGGGGAGAAATAGGAACAGGGTTGGGTGTTATGTTCAGGGTTAGGGTTATCTGTTAAAGGTATTGTTTATGCTTAGCGCACGGGCCCTGTCTGCATTAGGCGGGCGGGGGGAGTTTAGGGGGCTGGGATTGTACCCGGGAACCCACTCTATCATACTCTGGGTATGGGCCCGTGGGTTTCATGCAGGACACAGTGGTAGAGCCTCCTTTCACGCATGGCATGGGAGGATTGCAGGCTTTCTAAACTCTAAGAAAGAAAGAAGTCTGAGAATTCGATTTAGGGTTAGCATTATGGTTAGGGTTAAGGATGAAGTTTAGTGTTAGGGTGAGGGCTTAATGTTAGGGATTAGGGTTAGGGTTAAAGGTTACTCTTAGTTTTAACGGTTACAGTTCGGTTTAGGGTTGAGGTTTACGGTTAGAGTTAAGATGAGGGGTTAGGGTTTGGTAGACATTTAGGGTTAAGTGTTAGGTTTAGGGTTGAAGATTAGGATTAGGGTTAGGATTAAAGGTTAGCGTGAGAGTTAACGCTTAGGGTTAAGGTTAAGAGTTAGGGTTTACGGTTAGGCTTAGGGTTAGATTTAGGGTTAGAGTTATGTGCTATGGTTTGTGTTAGGGGTTAGGGTTAGGTTTACTGTTCACGGTTAGGGTTGGGTTTAGGGGTTAGCATTAGGATTAGGGATTATGTTTAGGGTAAGGGTCTAGAGTTCATATTGGCCTTTAGGCTCGGGGCTTAGTTTCAGGGTCATGGGTTAGCGTTGGTGGTAGGGCTTAACTTTAGTGGTCAGTTTAAGGGCACAGGACCTGGTTAATCTACGGTGAGAGGGGTGCGGTCGGAGTCACCACGAAAGCACAACATCATTCCCTGGGCCTTGGGACAGGACCTCCATGCAGGACTCAGGCGGAGCCTCATCTCACACATGGCATGGCTGTATTGTAGGCTTGCTTCACTCTGGGAATGGAAGTAGTGTGAGAATTAGGGTTGGGGTTGGGGTTAGGGTTTTTCGTGTTAGGGGTTAGGTTTCGAGTCAGGGTTAGGTGCTAGGGATTAGTGGTTAGGGTTAGAGTTAGTGTTAGGGGTAAGGTGTTAATTCTGGGTTAGGGGGCCAGGGTAAGGTTTAGGGTTGGAGTTAGCGTTAGGGTTAGGGGTTAGGGTTAAGGGATAGGGTTAGGATTCAGGGTGAGGGTTAGAGGGTTAACAGTTGGGGTTAGGCTTAGTGATTAGGGATAGTGTTAGGGTTAAGTGTTAGGAGCTTCGTTCAGGTTTAAGGTTAGCATTAGGGGTTGGGGTTAGTGTTAACTGTAGGTCAGTGTTGGGGTTAGATCTCTAGGCATTAGGGTAAAGGTTAGGGTTAGGGTTAAGAGTTAGGGTTCTGTTTAATGGTTAGGATTGGGAATAGGTTAAGGGTTAGGGTTAAGGTTGGGGTTATGACGAAGGATCAACGGTTAGGGTTACTTTTAGGCATAGGATTAGGGTAAGGGGTTAGGGTTAGTGTTAGTGTTGTTGGTCGGGTTAAGGTTAGGGTTGGCGCTTCAGAATTAGGGATTAGGTGTTACGGTTATAGCTAGGAGGTAGGGTTATAATGACGGTATAGGGCTTGTTCTCAGGGTGTCATGCATTAACGTTAAGATATGGGGTTAAAGTTAGGGTTATGGTGAGGTTTATCTGTTAAGGTGAGCAGTAGGATCAGGGTTAGGTGTTATGTTGTGGGTTAGGCTTATGGGTGAGGGGTAGGGTTTATGCTTAGGGCACGGGCCCTGTATGCCCTAGGAGCAAAGTTAGGTGTCTGTGATGGTCGCTGGGAACCCACTCTACCGCACGCAGTGTATGGGCCTCTGGGTTTCATGCAGGACACTGTGGCAGAGCCTCCTTTCACGCATGGCGTGGGAGGATTGCAGGCTTTCTAAACTCTAAGAAAGCAAGAACTCTGAGAATTAGATGTAGGGTTAGGGTTATGGTTAGGGTTAAGGATGAAGTTTAGTGTTAGGGTGAGGGCTTAGGCTTAGGGATTATGGTTAGGGTTAAAGGTTACTCTTAGATTTAACGGTTACACTTTGGTTTAGGGTTGAGGTTTAAGGTTAGGGTTAAGATGACGGGTTAGGGTTTGGTACAGGGTTAGGGTTAAGTGTTAGGTTTAGGGTGGAAGATTAGGATTAGGGTTAGGATTAAAAGTTAGCGTGAGAGTTAACACTTAGGGTTAAGTTTAAGAGTTAGGGTTTAGGGTTAGGGTTAGGGTTAGGGTTAGTTTTAGGGTTAGAGTTATGTGCTATGGTTTGTGTTAGAGGTTAGGGTTAGGTTTACTGTTCACGGTTAGGGTTACGTTTAGGGGTTAGCATTACGGTTAGGGTTAGGGTTAGGGTTAAGGGATAGGATTAGGGTTAAGTGTTGGGCTTAGGGTTAGGGTTTAGTGTTAGGGTTATCATTAAGGATTAGGGGTAGGGTCAGGGTTAAATGCTTGGGTGCGGGTAATGGTTAGGGTCAGGGTTAAGGTTTACGGATAGGGTTCGTGTTAAGGGTTACGGGTAGGTTTAGGGTTCAGGGTTAGCGTTGACATTAGGGCTTAAGGTTAGGATTAGGCGGGAGGTTAGATTTAGGGTTAGAACTAGGCGTTAGGGTAAGGGCTAGGGTTAGGGTTAAGAGATAGGGTTAGGTTTAATGCTTAGGATTAGGGTTAGGGTTTGGGGTTAAAGTAATTGTTAGGGGTTAGGTTTAAGGATCAAAGGTTAGGGTTATTTTTAGCTGTAGTGTTAGGGTTAGGGATAAGGGATCCCATTAGCATTAAGGGTCTTCCTTACTGTAGGGTTAAGGGTTAGGCTTAGAGTTAAAGGTTAAGGTTAGGGTCAGTGTTAAGAATTAGGGTGAGGGTTAACGGTTAGGGTAAAGGTTAAGCGTTAGGGTTAGGGATTAGCGATTAGGGTTTTTGGTTAGTGTTAGGGTTAGAGGTTAGGAGTTCGTGTTTTATGAAGGGGTATGGTTAGAATTAGGATTGGGGTTAGAGTTAGGGTTAGGTATAGGGGTTAGGTTTAGGGGTTAGTTTTAGGGTAAAAGGATAGGATTAGGGTTACGGGTTGGGCTTAGGTTTAGGGTTAAAGTTTACTGCTAGGGTTAGGGATAGGGTTCAGGGTTAGCTTTAGGGGTTCTGGTTAGGGTTAGGTGTTAGGTTAGTGTCAGGGTTAGGTCTAGTCGTGAGGGTAAGGTTTAGGGTTAGCTTTAAGAGCTAGGGTTAGGTTTAATGGTTAGGATTAGGATTAGGGTTAAGGGTTAGCGTAAGGCTTAGGGGTTTGGGTGAAGGGTTAGGTTTTTTGTTAGGCATAGCGTTGGGGTTAGAAGTAAGGGTTACTGTCAGTGTTAGGGTTGTAGGTAGGGTTCCGGTAAGGGTTAGCGGTTTAGAATTAGGGTTAGGGATTAGGTGTTCCAGTGATGACTAGGAGATTTGGTTAGAATTATGGGATAGGGGTTGTTCTCAGGGAATGGGTTATGCATTAACGTTAGGATAAGAGGTTAAAGTTAGGCTCATGGTGAGGTTTACGTGTTAAGGGGAGAAATAGGAACAGGGTTGGGTGTTATGTTCAGGGTTAGGGTTATCTGTTAAAGGTATTGTTTATGCTTAGCACACGGGCCCTGTCTGCATTAGGCGGGCGGGGGGAGTTTAGAGGGCTGGGATTGTACCCGGGAACCCACTCTATCATACTCTGGGTATGGGCCCGTGGGTTTCATGCAGGACACAGTGGTAGAGCCTCCTTTCACGCATGGCATGGGAGGATTGCAGGCTTTCTAAACTCTAAGAAAGCAAGAAGTCTGAGAATTAGATTTAGGGTTAGGATTATGGTTAGGATTAAGGATGAAGTTTAGTGTTAGGGTGAGGGCTTAAGGTTAGGGATTAGGGTTAGGGTTAAAGGTTACTCTTAGGTTTAACGGTTACAGTTCAGTTTAGGGTTGAGGTTTACGGTTAGGGTTAAGATGAGGGGTTAGGGTTTGGTAGACGTTTACGGTTAAGTGTTAGGTTTAGGGTTGAAGATTAGGATTAGGGTTAGGATTAAAGGTTAGCGTGAGAGTTAACGCTCAGGGTTTACTGTTAGGGTTAGGGTTAGTTTTAGGGTTAGAGTTATGTGCTATGGTTTGTGTTAGAGGTTAGGGTTAGGTTTACCGTTCACGGTTAGGGTTACGTTTAGGGTTTAGCATTAGAGTTAAGGTTAGGGTTAAGGGATAGGATTAGGGTTAAGTGTTAGGTTTAGGGTTGAAGATTAGGATTAGGGTTAGGATTAAAGGTTAGCATGAGATTTAACGCTTAGGGATAAGCTTTAGAGTTAGGGTTTACGGTTAGGGTTAGGGTTAGTTTTAGGGTTAGAGTTATGTGCTATGGTTTGTGTTAGAGGTTAGGGTTAGGTTTACTGTTCACGGTTAGGGTTACGTTTAAGGTTTAGCATTAGGGTTAGGGATTAGTTTTAGGGTAAGGGTTTAGAGTTAGTGTTGGGCTTCAGGCTCGGGGCTTCGGTTCAGGGTCAGGGGTTAGGGTCGGTGGTACGGCCTAGCTTTAGCAGTGAGTTAAAGGGCACAACACCTGGTTAATCTAAGGTGAGAGGGGTGCGGTCGAAGTCATCACGAAAGCACAACATCATTCCCTGGGCCTTGGGACAGGACCTACATGCAGGACTCAGTCGGAGCCTCATCTCACACATGGCATGGCTGTATTGTAGGCTTCCTTCACTCTGGGAATCGAAGTAGTGTGAGAATTAGGGTTGGGGTTGGGGTTAGGGATTTCGAGTTAGGGGTTAGGTTTCGAGTCAGGGTTAGGTGCTAGGGATTAGTGGTTAGGGTTAGAGTTAGTGTTAGGGGTTAGGTGTTAAGTCTGGGTTACGGGGCCAGGGTAAGGTTTAGGGTTGGAGTTAGCGTTAGGTTTAGGGGTTAGGGTTAAGGGAGAGGGTTAGGTATCAGGGTGAGGGTTAGAGGGTTAACAGTTGGGGTTAAGCTTAGGGGTTAGGGATAGTGTTAGAGTTAAGGGTTAGAAGTATGGTTCAGGTTTATGTTTAGCATTAGGGGTTGGGGTTAGTGTTAACTGTAGGTCAGTGTTGGGGTTAAATCTCTAGGCATTAGGGTAAAGGTTAGGGTTAGGGTTAAGTGTTAGGGTTATGTTTAACGGTTAGGATTGGGAATAGGGTTAAGGGTTAGGGTTAAGGTTAGGGGTTATGACTAAGGATCAACCGTTAGGGTTACTTTTAGGCGTAGGTTTAGGGTAAGAGGTTAGGGTTAGTGTTAGAGTTGTTGGTCGGGTTAAGGTTAGGGTTGGCATTTCAGAATTAGGGATTAGGTGTTACGGTTATGGCTAGGAGTTAGGGTTAGAATGACGGTATAGGGCTTGTTCTCAGGGTGTCATGCATTAACGTTAAGATATCGGGTTAAAGTTAGGGTTACGGTGAGGTTTACCTGTTAAGGTGAGCAGTAGGATCAGGGTTATTTGTTATGTTCTGGGTTAGGCTTATGGTTGAATGGTAGGGTTTACGCTTAGGGCACGGGCCCTGTATGCCCTAGGAGGCAAAGTTAGGTGTCTGTGATGGTCGCTGGGAACCCACTCTATCGTACGCAGTGTATGGGCCTCTGGGTTTTAGGCAGGACACTGGCAGAGCGTCCTTTCACGCATGGCATGGGAGGATTGCAGGATTTCTAAACTCTAAGAAAGCAAGAAGTCTGAGAATTAGATTTAGGGTTAGGATTATGGTTAGGGTTAAGGATGAAGTTTAGTGTTAGGGTGAGGGCTTAGGGTTAGGGATTAGGGTAAGGGATAAAGGTTACTCTTAGATTTAACAGTTACACTTTGGTTTAGGGTTGAGGTTTACGGTTAGGGTAAAGATGAGGGGTTAGGGTTTGGTACAGGGTTAGGGTTAAGTGTTAGGTTTAGGGTTAAAGATTAGGATTAGGGTTAGGATTAAAGGTTAGCGTGAGAGTTAACGCTTAGGGTTAAGGTTAAGAGTTAGCGTTAGCGTTAGGGTTAGGGTTAGTTTTAGGGTTAGAGTTATGTGCCATGGTTTGTGTTAGAGGTTAGGATTAGGTTTACTGTTCACGGTTAGGGTTACGTTTAGGGGTAGCATTAGGGTTAGAGTTAGGGTTAGGGTTAAGGGATAGCATTAGGGTTAAGTGTTGAGCTTAGGGTTAGGGTTTAGTGTTAGGGTTATCGTTCAGGATTAGGGTTAGGGTCAGGGTTAAATGTTTGGGTGCGGGTAATGGTTAGGGTCAGGGTTAAGGTTTATAGATAGGGTTAGTGTTAAGGGTTACGGGTAGGTTTAGGGTTCAGGGTTTAGAGTTAGCATTAGGGCTTAAGGTTAGGATTAGGTGGTAGGTTAGATTTAGGGTTAGATCTAGGCGTTAGAGTAAGGGTTAAGAGATAGGGTTAGGTTTAATGCTTAGGATTAGGGTTAGGGTTTGGGGTTAAGTGTGAGGGGTTAGGTTTAAGGATCAAAGGTTAGGGTTATTTTTAGCTGTAGTGTTAGGTTTAGGGATAAGGGATAAGATTGGCGTAAGGGTTTTTCTTACTGTTAGGATTAAGGGTCAGGCTTAGATTAAAGGTTAAGGTTAGGGTCAGTGTTAAGGGTTAGGGTGAGGGTTAACGGTTACGGTAAAGGTTAAGCGTTAGTGTTAGGGATTAGCGATTAGGGTTTTTGGTAAGTGTTAGGTTTAGGAGTTCGTGTTTTACGAAGGGGTATGGTTAGAATTAGGATTGGGGTTAGTGTTAGGGTTAGGTTTAGGGGTTAGGCTTAGGGTAAAAGGATAGGATTAGGGTTAAGGGTTGGGATCAGGTTTAGGGTTAAAGTTTAGTGTTCTGGTTAATGTTTAGTGTTATGGTCCAGTTTAAGTGTTAGGTTGAGGGTTAACGGTTAGGATTAGGCTTAGAGGTTGGGGATATAGTGAGGGTTCAGTGTTAGGGTTAGGTTTAGGGTTCAGGGTTAGGGTTAGCTTTAGGGGTTATGGTTAGGGTTAGGTGTTAGGTTAGTGTCAGGGTTCGGTCTAGTCGTGAGGGTAAGGTTTAGGGTTTGCTTTAAGCGCTAGGGTTAGGTTTAATGTTTAGGATTAGGATTAGGGTTAAGGGTTAGGGTAAGGCTTAGGGGTTAGGGTGAAGGGTTAGGGTTTTTGTTAGGCATAGAGTTGGGGTTAGAAGTAAGGGTTACAGTCAGTATTAGGGTTGTAGGTAGGGTTACGGTTAGGGTTAGCGGTTTAGAATTAGGGTTAGGGATTAGGTGTTACAGTTATGACTAGGAGATAGGGTTAGAATTATGGGATAGGGGTTGTTCTCAGGGAATGGGTTATGCATTAACGTTAGGATAAGAGGTTAAAGTTAGGCTCACGGTGAGGTTTACGTGTTAAGGGGAGAAATAGGAACAGGGTTGGGTGTTATGTTCAGGGTTAGGGTTATCTGTTAAAGGTATTGTTTATGCTTAGCGCACGGGCCCTGTCTGCATTAGGCGGGCGGGGGGAGTTTAGGGGGCTGGGATTGTACCCGGGAACCCACTCTATCATACTCTGGGTATGGGCCTGTGGGTTTCATGCAGGACACAGTGGTAGAGCCTCCTTTCACGCATGGCATGGGAGGATTGCAGGCTTTCTAAACTCTAAGAAAGGAAGAAGTCTTATAATTTGATTTTAGGGTTAGGTTTATGGATAGGTTTAAGGATAAATTTTAGTGTTAGTGTGAGGGCTTAGGGTTAGGGATTAGAGTTAGGGTTAAAGGTTACTCTTAGATTTAACGGTTACACTTTGGTTTAGGGTTGAGGTTTACGGTTAGGGTTGAGATGAGGGGTTAGAGTGTGGTACAGGGTTAGGGTTAAGTGTTAGTTTTAGGGTTGAAGATTAGGATTAGGGTTAGGATTAAAGGTCAGCATGAGAGTGAACGCTTAGTGTTAAGGTTAAGAGTTAGGGTTTAGGGCCGGGCGCGGTGGCTCACGCCTGTAATCCTACCACTCTGGGAGGCCGAGGTGGGTGGATCGTTTGAGCTCAGGAGTTCAAGACCAGCCTGAGCAAGAGCGAGACCCCTTCTGTACTAAAAATAGAAAGAAATTATATGGACAGCTAAAAATATATATAGAAAAAAATTAGCCGGGCATGGTGGCGCATGCCTGTAGTCCCAGCTGCTCGGGAGGCTGAGACAGGAGGATTCCTTGAGCTCAGGAGTCTGAGGTTGCTGTGAGCTAGGCTGATGCCACGGCACTCACTCTATCTTGGGCAACAGAGTGAGACTCTCTCAAAAAAAAAAAAAAAAAGATTTAGGGTTTAGGGTTATGGTTAGGGTTAGGGTTAGTTTTAGGGTTAGAGTTATGTGCTATGGTTTATGTTAGAGGTTAGGGTTAGGTTTACTATTCACGGTTAGGGTTGGGTTTAGGGGTTAGCATTAGGGTTAGGGATTAGCTTTAGGGTAAGGGTCTAGAGTTAATGTTGGGCTTTAGGCTCGGGGCTTAGGTTCAGGGTCAGGGGTTAGCGTTGGTGGTAGGGCTTAGCTTTAGCGGTCAGTTTAAGGGCACAGGACCTGGTTAATCTACGGTGAGAGGGGTGCGGTCGGAGTCACCACGAAAGCACAACATCATTCCCTGGGCCTTGGGACAGGACCTCCATGCAGGACTCAGGCGGAGCCTCATCTCACACATGGCATGGCTGTATTGTAGGCTTGCTTCACTCTGGGAATGGAAGTAGTGTGAGAATTAGGGTTGGGGTTGGGGTTAGGGTTTTTCGTGTTAGGGGTTAGGTTTCGAGTCAGGGTTAGGTGCTAGGGATTAGTGGTTAGGGTTAGAGTTAGTGTTGGTGTAAGGTGTTAAGTCTGGGTTAGGGGGCCAGGGTAAGGTTTAGGGTTGGAGTTAGCGTTAGGGTTAGGGGTTAGGGTTAAGGGATAGGGTTAGGATTCAGGGTGTGGGGTAGAGGGTTAGCAGTTAGAGTTAGGCCTAGGGGTTAGGGATACTGTTAGGGTTAAGGGTTAGGAGCTTGGTTCAGGTTTAAGGTTAGCATTAGGGGTTGGGGTTAGTGTTAACTGTAGGTCAGTGTTGGGGTTAGATCTCTAGGCATTAGGGTAAAGGTTAGGGTTAGGGTTAAGAGTTAGGGTTCTGTTTAATGGTTAGGATTGGGAATAGGTTAAGGGTTAGGGTTAAGGTTAGGGGTTATGACTAAGGATCAACGGTTAGGGTTACTTTTAGGCGTAGGATTAGGGTAAGGGGTTAGGGTTAGTGTTAGTGTTGTTGGTCGGGTTAAGGTTAGGGTTGGCGTTTCAGTATTAGGGATTAGGTGTTACGGTTATAGCTAGGAGGTAGGGTTATAATGACGGTATAGGGCTTGTTCTCAGGGTGTCATGCATTAACGTTAAGATATGGGGTTAAAGTTAGGGTTATGGTGAGGTTTACCTGTTAAGGTGAGCAGTAGGATCGGGGTTAGGTGTTATGTTGTGGGTTAGGCTTATGGGTGAGGGGTAGGGTTTATGCTTAGGGCACGGGCCCTGTATGCTCTAGGAGGCAAAGTTAGGTGTCTGGGATGGTCGCTGGGAACCCACTCTACCACACGCAGTGTATGGGCCTCTGGGTTTCATGCAGGACACTGTGGCAGAGCCTCCTTTCACGCATGGCGTGGGAGGATTGCAGGCTTTCTAAACTCTAAGAAAGCAAGAAGTCTGAGAATTAGATTTAGGGTTAGGGTTATGGTTAAGGTTAAGGATGAAGTTTAGTGTTAGGGTGAGGGCTTAGGCTTAGGGATTACGGTTAGGGTTAAAGGTTACTCTTAGATTTAACGGTTACACTTTGGATTAGGGTTGAGGTTTAAGGTTAGGGTTAAGATGAGGGGTTAGGGTTTGGTACAGGGTTAGGGTTAAGTGTTAGGTTTAGGGTTGAAGACTAGTATTAGGGTTAGGATTAAAAGTTAGCGTGAGAGTTAACGCTTAGGGTTAAGGTTAAGAGTTAGGGTTTAGGGTTAGGGTTAGGGTTAGGGTTAGTTTTAGGGTTAGAGTTATGTGCTATGGTTTGTGTTAGAGGTTAGGGTTAGGTTTACTGTTCACGGTTAGGGTTACGTTTAGCGGTTAGCATTTGGGTTAGGGTTAGGGTTAGGGTTAAGGGATAGGATTAGGGTTAAGTGTTGGGCTTAGGGTTAGGGTTTAGTGTTAGGGTTATCATTAAGGATTAGGGTTAGGGTCAGGGTTAAATGCTTGGGTGCGGCTAATGGTTAGGGTCAGGGTTAAGGTTCACGGATAGGGTTACTGTTAAGGGCTACAGGTAGGTTTAGGTTTCAGGGTTAGCGTTAGCATTAAGGGTTAAGGTTAGGATTAGGCGGTAGATTAGATTTAGGGTTAGATCTAGGCGTTAGGGTAAGGGCTAGGGTTAGGGTTAAGAGATAGGGTTAGGTTTAATGCATAGGATTAGTGTTAGGGTTTGGGGTTAAAGTAAGTGTTAGGGGTTAGGTTTAAGGATCCAAGGTTAGGGTTATTTTTAGCTGTAGTGTTAGGGTTAGGCATAAGGGACCCCATTAGCAATAAGGGTCTTCCTTACTGTAGGGTTAAGGGTTAGGCTTAGAGTTAAAGGTTAAGGTTAGGGTCAGTGTTAAGAATTAGGGTGAGGGTTAACGGGTAGGGTAAAGGTTAAGCGTTAGGGTTAGGGATTAGTGATTAGGGTTTTTGGTTAGTGTTAGGGTTAGCGGTTAGGAGTTAGTGTTTTATGAAGGGGTATGGTTAGAATTAGGATTGGGATTAGAGTTAGGGTTAGGTATAGGGGTTAGGTTTATGGGTTAGTTTTAGGGTAAAAGGATAGGATTAGGGTTATGGGTTGGGCTTAGTTTTAGGGTTAAAGTTTACTGCTAGGGTTAGGGATAGGGTTCAGGGTTAGCTTTAGGCGTTCTGGTTAGTGTTAGGTGTTAGGTTAGTGTCAGGGTTAGGTCTAGTCGTGAGGGTAAGGTTTAGGGTTAGCTTAAGAGCCAGGGTTAGGTTTAATGGTTAGGATTAGCATTACGGTTAAGGGTTCAGGTAATGCGTAGTGGTTAGGGTGAAGGGTGAAGTGTTAGGGCTTTTGTTAGGCATAGCGTTCGGGTTAGAACTAAGGGTTCCTGTCAGTGTTAGGGTTGTAGGCAGCGTTATGGTTAGGCTTAGCGGTTGAGAATTAGGGTTAGGGATTAGGTGTTACACTTATGACTAGGAGATAGGGTTAGAATTATTGGATAGGGGATGTTCTCAGGGAATGGTTTATGTATTAACGTTACGATAAGAGGTTAAAATTAGGCTCACGGTGAGGTTTACGTGTTAAGGGGAGAAATAGGAACAGGGTTAGGTGCTATGTTCAGGGTTAGGGTTATCTGTTAAAGGTATTGTTTATGCTTAGCGCATGGGCCCTGTCTGCATGAAGCTGGGGGGAGGTTAGGGGGCTGGCATTGTCACGGGGAACCCGCTGTATCGGACTCTGGGTATGGGCCCGTGGTTTTCATGCAGGACACAGTGGTAGAGCCTCCTTTCCCACATGGCATGGGAGGATTGCAGGCTTTCTAAACTCTAAGAAAGCAAGAAGTCTGAGAATTAGATTTAGGGTTAGGATTATGGTTAGGGTTCAGGATGAAGTGTAGTGTTATGGTGACGGGATAGGGTTACAGATTAGGGTTACGGTTTAAGGTTACTCTTAGGTTTAACAGTTATAGTTCGTTTTAGTGTTGAGGTTTGCAGATAGGGTTAAGATGAGGGGTTAGGGTTTGGTACATGGTTAGGGTTGTGTTAGGTTTAGGGTTGAAGATTAGGATTAGGGTTGGGATTAAAGGTTAGCATGAGAGTAAACGGTTAATGTTAAGGTTAAGGGTTAGAGTTAGGGTTTAGGTTCAGGGTTAAGCGTTAGGGTTAGTTTTAGGGTTAGAGTTATGTGTTAGGGTTTGTGTTAGAGGTAGGGTTAGGTTTACTGTTCACGGTTAGGGTTACCTCTAGGGGTTAGCATTAGTGTTAGGGATTAGGTTTAGGGTAAGTGTTTAGAGTTAGTGTTGGGCTTTAGGCTCGGGGCTTAGGTTCAGGGTCAGGGGTTAGGGTTGGTGGTAGGGCTTAGCTTTAGTGGTCAGTTTAAGGGCACAGGACCTGGTTAATCTACGGTGAGAGGGGTGTGGTCGGAGTCACCACGAAAGCACAACATCATTCCCTGGGCCTTGGTAGAGGACCTACATGCAGGACTCAGGCGGAGCCTCATCTCACACATGGCATGGCTGTATTGTAGGCTTGCTTTACTCTGGAAATGGAATTAGTGTGAGAATTAGGGATAGGTTTGGGGTCAGGGGTTTCGAGTTAGGGATTAGGTTTCGAGTCAGGGTCAGGTGCTAGGGATTAGTGGTTAGGGTTAGAGTTAGTGTTAGGGGTTAGGTGTTAAGTCTGGGTTCGGGGGCCAGGATTAGGTTTAGGGTTGGGGTTAGCGTTAGGGTTAGGTGTTAGGGTTAAAGTTTAGGCTTAGAGTCAGGGTTAAGTGTTAGGGTGAGGCTTAACATTTAGGGTTAAGGTTAGGGGGTTAGGGGTAGGGTTAGGGTGAAGGGTTAGTTTTATAGTTCAGGTTTAAGTTTAGGATCAGGGGTTAGGGTTAGTGTTAACTGTAGGTCAGTGTTGGGGTTAGATCTCTAGGCATTAAGGTATAGGTTAGGGGTAGAGTTAAGTAGGGTTATGTTTAATGGTTAGGATTGGGATTAGCGTGAAGGGTTAGGGTTAAGGTTTAGGGGTTATGACTAAGTATCAATGGTTAGGGTTACTTTTAGGTGTAGGGTTAGGATAAGTGTTTAGGATTAGTGTTAGTGTTGTTGGTAGGATTAAGGTTAGGGTTGGCGTTTCAGAATTAGGGATTAGGTGTTACGGTTATGGCTAGGAGTTAGGGTTAGAATTATGCTATAGGGCTTGTTCTCAGGGTGTCATGCATTATCGTTAATATAAGGGGTTAAAGTTAGGGTTACGGTGAGGTTTACGTGTTAAGGTGGACAGTAGGATCAGGGTCAGGTGTTATGTTTCGGGTTAGGGTTATGGCTGAGGGGTAGGGTTTGTGCTTAGGGCACAGGCCCTGTATGCACTAGGAGGCGAAGTTAGGGGTCTGTGATGGTCGCTGGGAACCCACTCTATCGTACGCAGTGTATGGGCCTCTGGGTTTCATGCAGGACACTGTGGCAGAGCGGGCTTTCATGCATGGCTTAGTAGGATTGTAGGCTTTCAAAACTCTGAGAAAGCAAGAAGTCTGAGAGTTAGATTTAGAGTTAGTATTATGGTACGGTTTAGGGATGAGGATTAGTGATAGGGTGAGGGCTTAGGGTTAGGGATTAGGGTTAGGGTTAGGGTTGTTGGTAGGGTGAAGGTTAGGGTTGGCATTTTAGAATTAAGAATGAAGTGTTACGGTTATGGCTAGGGGTTAGGATTAGAATTATGGGATAGGGCTCCTTCTCAGTGTGTTATGCATTAACGTTAAGATAAGGGGATAAGTTAGGGTTACGGGGAGGTTTATGTTTTAAGGTGAGCAATAGGATCAGGGTCAGGTGCTATGTTCAGGGTGAGGGTTATCTGTTAGGGGTAGTGTTTATATTTAGCGTACAGGCTCTGTCTGCACTGGGCGGGGGGCTGGGGTTACGGGGATGGGATTTCCCCGGGAACCCACTCTATCATACGCTAGGTATGGGCTCCTGGTTTCATGCAAGAGAGAGCTGCAGAGCCCCCTTTTACTCATGGCATGGGAGGATTTTAGGCTTTCTAAACTCTAAGAAAGCAAGAAGTCCGAGAATTAGATTTAGGGGTAGGATTATGATAATGTTTAGGGTTAGGGTTAGTGTTAAGGTGGGGTCTTAGGGTTAAGGGTTAGCGTTAGAGGTTAGTGTTAGGTTTAACAGTTACAGTTAGGTTTATGGTTAAGTTTGAGGGTTAGGGTTAAGGTTTGGGTTTAGCGTTTGACACAGGGTAAGGCTTCAGTGTTAGCTTTATGGTTAAAGATTAGGATTAGGGTTAGTGTGAGGGTTAATGGTAAGGGTCAAGATTAAGGGTTAGGGTTGGGGTTAGGGTTAGGTTTAGGGTTAGGGGTTATGGTTAGGCTTAGGGTTAAGGGATAGGATTAGGGTTAAGTGTTGGGCTTATGGTTAGGGTTAAAGTTTAGTGTTAGGGTTAATGTTTAGTGTTATGGTCCAGTTTAAGTGTTAGGGTGAGGGTTAACAGTTAGGATTAGGCTTAGGGGTTAGGGATATAGTGAAGGATCAGTGTTAGGGTTAGGTTTAGGGTTCAGGGTTAGGGTTAGCTTTAGGGGTTATGGTTAGTGTTAGGTGGTAGGTTAGTGTCAGGGTTAGGTCTAGTCGTGAGGGTAAGGTTTAGGGTTAGCTTTAAGAGCTAGGGTTAGGTTTAATGGTTAGGATTAGGATTACGGTTAAGGGTTAGGTTAATGCATAGGGATTAGGGTGACGGTGAAGGGTTAGGGCTTTTGTTAGGCATAGCGTTGGGGTTAGAAGTAAGGGTTCCTGTCAGTGTTAGGGTTGTAGGCAGCGTTACGGTTAGGCTTAGCGGTTGAGAATTAGGGTTAGGCATTAGGTGTTACACTTATGACTAGGAGATAGGGTTAGAATTATTGGATAGGGGATGTTCTCAGGAAATGGGTTATGCATTAACGTTAGGATAAGAGGTTAAAGTTAGGCTCACGGTGAGGTTTACGTGTTAAGGGGAGAAATAGGAACAGGGTTAGGTGCTATGTTCAGGGTTAGTGTTATCTGTTAAAGGTATTGTTTATGCTTAGCGCACGGGCCCTGTCTACATTAAGCTGGGGCGAGGTTAGGGGGCTGGGATTGTCACTGGGAACCCACTGTATCAGACTCTGGGTATGGGCCCGTGGTTTTCATGCAGGACACAGTGGTAGAGCCTCCTTTCCCACATGGCATGGGAGGATTGCAGGCTTTCTAAACTCTAAGAAAGCAAGAAGTCTGAGAATTAGATTTAGGGTTAGGATTATGGTTAGGGTTCAGGATGAAGTGTAGTGTTATGGTGAGGGGATAGGGTTACAGATTAGGGTTACGGTTTAAGGTTACTGTTAGGTTTAATGGTTACAGTTCATTTTAGGGTTGAGGTTTGTGGATAGGGTTAAGATGAGGGGTTAGGGTTTGGTACAGGGTTAGGGTTGTGTTAGGTTTAGGGTTGAAGATTAGGATTAGGGTTAGGATTAAAGGTTAGCATGAGAGTTAACGGTTAAGGTTAAGGTTAAGGGATAGGGTTAGGGTTTAGGTTCAGGGTTAAGGGTTAGGGTTAGTTTTAGGGTTAGAGTTATGTGTTAGGATTTGTGTTAGAGGTTAGGGTTAGGTTTACTGTTCACGGTTAGGGTTACGTTTAGGGTTTAGCATTAGGGATAGGGATTAGATTTAGGGTAAGTGTTTGGAGTTAGTGTTGGGCTTTAGGCTCGGGGCTTAGGTTCAGGGTCAGGGGTTAGGGTTGGTGGTAGGGCTTAGATTTAGCGGTCAGTTTAAGGGCACTGGACCTGGTTAATCTACGGTGACAGGGGTGTGGTCTGAGTCACCACGAAAGCACAACATCATTCCCTGGGCCTTGGGACAAAACCTACATGCAGGACTCAGGCGGAGCCTCATCTCACACATGGCATGGCTGTATTTTAGGCTTGCTTCACTCTGGGAATGGAAGTAGTGTGAGAATTAGGGTTAGGTTTGGGTTTAGGGGTTTCGAGTTAGGGGTTAGGTTTCGAGTCAGGGTCAGGTGCTAGGGATTAGTGGTTAGGGATAGAGTTTGTGTTAGGGCTTAGGTGTTAAGTCTGGGTTAGGGGGCCAGGGTTAGGTTTAGGGTTGTGGTTAGCGTTAGGGTTAGGGGTTAGGGTTAAGGGATAGGGTTAGAGTCAGGGTTAATGTTAGGGTGAGGCTTAACAGTTAGGGTTAGGGTTAGGGGGTTAGGGATAGGGTTAGGGTTAAGGGTTAGGTTTATGGTTCAGCTTTAAGGTTAGGATTCGGGGTGAGGATTAGTGTTAACTGTAGGTCAGTGTTGGGGTTAGATATCTAGGCATTAGGGTAGAGGTTAGCGGTAGGGTTAAGTAGGGTTATGTTTAATGGTTAGGATTGGGATTAGCGTGAAGGGTTAGGGTTAAGGTTTAGGGGTTATGACTAAGGATCAATGGTTAGGGTTATTTTTAGGCGTAGGGTTAGGGTAAGGGTTTAAGGTTAGGGTTAGGGTTGTTGGTAGGGTGAAGGTAGGGTTGGCATTTTAGAATTAGGGATGAGGTGTTAGGGTTATGGCTGGGGATTAGATTTAGAATTATGGGATAGGGCTTCTTCTCAGGGTGTTATACATTAATGTTAAGATAAGGGAATAAGTTAGGGTTTCGGAGAGGTTTATGTTTTAAGGTGAGCAATAGGTTCAGGGTCAGGTTTTATATTGAGTGTGAGGGTTATCTGTTAGGGATAGTGTTTATACTTAGAGTACGGTCCCTGTCTGCACTGGGTGGGGGGCGGGGGTTAGAGGGATGGGATTGTCCCCGGGAACGCACTCTATCATACGCTGGGTATGGGCTCCTGGGTTTCATGCAGGACACAGTGGAAGAGCCCCCTTTTACTCATGGCATGGGAGGATTGTAGGCTTTCTTAACTCTGAGAAAGCAAGAAGTCTGAGAATTAGATTTAGGGGTAGGATTATGGTAATGTTTAGAGAGGAAGATTAGTGTTAGGGTGGCCTCTGAGGGTTAGAGGTTAGCGTTAAAGGTTAGTGTTATTTTTAATAGTTACAGTTACGTTTACGGTTAAGTTTCAGGGTTAGGGTTAAGGTTTGGTTTTAGCGTTTGGCACAGGGTTAGGCTTCAGTGTTAGGTTTATGGTTAAAGATTAGGATTAGGGTTAGGGTTAAGGGTTAGTGTGAGGGTTAATGGTAAGGGTCAAGATTAAGTGTTACGGTTGGGGTTAGGGTTAGGAAATAAGCCTTCGTGTAACGTTTAGGGTTAGAGTTAAGTGTTATGGTTATGGCTAGAGGTTAGGGTTAGGTTTAGGGTTCATGGTTAGGGTTACATTTAGGGGTTCGGGTTACGGGTTAAGTTTAGGGTGAGTGTTTAGTGTTACTGTTGGGCGTTAGGATAAGGGCCGAGGTTTAGGTTTAGGATTTAGGTTTAGTGTTAGGGCTTAGATTTAGTGGTTAGTTTAAGGGCACATGCTCTGTTTAATCTATGGTGGGAAGGGTGCAGACTGGGTCGCCTCAACACCACACCATCGTACCTGGGCCTCGGGCCCAGACCTACATGCAGGACTCAGGCAGAGCCTCTTCTCATTTGTGGCATGGCTCTATTGTAGGCTTGGTCAACTCTGAGAACGGAGGAAGTGTGAGAATTAGGGTTATGGTTAGGGTTATGTGTTTAGGGTTAGAGGTTAGGGTTTGAGTGAAGTTTAGCTGTTAGGAATTAGAAGTTAGGATTAGTGTGTCAGGGGTTAGGTGTTAGGTTTTTGTAAGGGGCTAGCGTTAGATTTAGGGTTAGGGTTAATGTTCGGGCGGGTTAGGGGTCAGCCTTAGGGTTAGGCTTACGAGATAGGATTAAGGTAAAGGGTGAAGGCTTAAGATTAGCAGTAAGGGTTAAGGTTAGGGTTAAGGGTTAGGGTTTCGGTCCAAGTTAAGGGTGAGAGTGAGGGTTAACATTTGCGATTAGGGTAATGGTTTAGGGATAGTAATAGGTTTAAGGGATAGGGTTAGGGTTAGGTTTAGGGTTCGGGGTTAGGGTTAGCATTAGCGGTTAGGGTTAGGGGTTAGGGTTACAGTTAGGGTTAGGTCTAGGCATTATGGTAATGGTTCGTGTTAGGGTTAAGAATTAGGGTTAGGTTTAATTGTTAGGATTATGATCAGTGTAATGGTTAGGGTTAGGGTTAGCGGTTAGAGTTAGGGTTAGTGTTAGGGTTGTTTGTAGGGTGAAGGTAAAGTTTAACAGTTGAGAATTAAGGTTAGGGATTAGGTGTTACGGTTATGCTAGGAGTTAGGCTTAGAATTAAGGGATAGGGTTTGTTCTTAGGGTAAGTGTTATTCAATAACATTAGGATAGGGGGTTAAAGTTAGGGTTACAGTGAGGTTTACGTGTTAAGGTGAACAATAACATCAGGGTTAGGTGTTATGTTCAGGGTTAGGGTTATGGGTGAGGTGCAGGGTTTTTGCTTAGGGCATAGGCCCTGTCAGCACTAGCAGGGGGAGTTAGGGGGCCGTGATTGTCCCCAGGAACCCACTCTATTGTACACAGAGTATGGGCTCCTGGGTTTCATGCAGGACACTGTGGTAGAGTCAGCTTTCACGCATGGCTTTGGAGAATTGTAGGCTTTTAAAACTCTGAGATAGCAAGAAGTCTGAGAATTAGATTTAGGGTTAGGATTATGGTTAGAGTTAGGAATGAAGATTAGTCAGGGAGAGGGCTTAGGGTTAGGGCTTAAGCTTTGAGTGAGGATTAGGGGTTAGGGAGTAGGTGTTGGGTTTAGTGATAGGGTTAGGGTTTAGGGGTTAGGGTTGGGTTAGGGGCTAGGGTTAGATTTATGGTGGGGTTATGGTTAGCATTAGGGGTTAGGGTTAGGGTTAAGGGATAGGATAAGGGTTAAGCGTTAAGGCTTAGGGTTAGCGTTAAGTGTTAGGTTTAGTTTTAAGGGTTAGGGTTACAGTTCGAGTTAAGGGTTAGTGTGGGGTTAACAGTTAGGGCTAGGCTTATGGCTTAAGGATAGAGTTAGGTTTAAGGCTTAGGATTAGGGTTCAGTGTTAGGGTTAGCATTAGGGATTAGGGTTAGGGTTAGGGGTTACGTTTACTCTTAGGGTTAGGTCTAGGCGTTAGGGTACGTGTTAGTGTTAGGCTTAAGAGTTAGGGTTAGGTTTAATTGTTAGGATTAGGATCAAGGTTAAGGGTTAGGGTTAAGGTTAGGGGTTAGGGTTAAGTGTCAAGTGTTACGGTTATTTTTAGGTGTACGGTTAGGGTTAGCGGTTAGGGTTAGGGTTAGTGTTAGGGTTGTTTGTAGGGGTAAGGTAATGTTTAGCAGTTTTGAATTAGCCTTAGGGATTAGGTGTTATAATTGTGGCTAGGAGTTAGGGTTAGAATTAAGGGATAGGGGTTGTTCTTAGGGTAAGTCTTATGCATTAACGTTAGGATAACGGGTTCAAGTTAGAGTTATGGTGAGGTTGATGTGTTAAGGTGAGCAATAGTATCAGGGTGAGCTGTGATGTTCAGGGTTAGGGTTATGGGTGAGGGGTAGTGTTTATGCTTATATCACGAGCCCTCCCTGCTCTAGGAGGGGGCTTAGGGGGCTGGGATAGATGCCAGAAGCCATTCTATCATATGCTGGGTATGGGCCCCCTGGTTTCATGCCGGACACAGTGGCCGAGCCTCCTTCTACACATGGCATGGGAGGATTGTAGGCTTTGTAAACTCTGAGAAAGCAAGAAGTCTGAGAATTAAATTTAGGGCTAGGATTAGGGTTAGGGTTAGCAATATAGGTTACTGTTATGGTGAGGGCTTAGGGTTAGGGGTTTCGGTTAGGGTCAGGGTTAAAGGTTAGTGTTAGGTTTAACAGTTACAGTTAGGTTTAGGGTTAAGCTTTAAGGTTTACGGTTAGGGTTAAGATTAGGGGTTAGGTTTTGGTACAGGGTAAGGGTTAAGTGCTAGGTTTAGGGTTAAAGATTAGGATTAGGGTTAGGGTTAAGGTTTAGTGTGAGGGTTAACGGTTAGGGTTAAGGTTAAGTGTTAGGGTTATGGGTTAGGGTTAGGGTTAAGTGTTCATGTTAGGTTTAGGGTTAGAGTTAAGTGTTATGGTTAGGGTTAGGGTTTTGGGTTAGGTTTAGGGTTCATGGTTAAGGTTACATTTAGGGGTTAGGTTTAGGGTAAGCGTTTAGTGTTAGTGTTGGGCATTAGGGTCAGGGCTTAGGTTTAGGGTTAGGGGTTAGGGTCAGTGTTTGGGCTTTGATTTAGCGGTTAGTTTAAGGGTACAGGACCTGTGTAATCTATGGTGAGAAGGGTGCAGAATGTTTCCATGCGACACCACACCATCGGATCCTGGGCCTTTGGCCCAGACCTACTTGCAGGACTCATGCAGAAACTCTACTCACGCATTGCATGGTTGTATTTTAAGCTTGGTTAACCCTGAGAATGGAAGTAGTGTGAGAAATAGGGTTATGGTTAGGGTTAAGGGTTTGGTGTTAGGGGTTAGGGTTCAAGTGAGGTTTAGTGGTTAGGGACTAGGATTTAGGGTTAGTGTTAGGGTTAGGGGTTAGGGGTTAGGGGTTAGTTTTGCGTTAGGGGCTAGGGTTAGATTTATGGTTGGGGTTAGTGTTAGGGTTAGGATTAGGCATCAGGGTTAGTGTTAGGGTTAAAGGATAGGATTGGGGTTAAGTGTTAAGGCTTAGGGTTTGTGTTAAGTGTTAGGGTTGGGGTTTAGGCTTAGGGTTACGGTTCGAGTTAAGCTCTAGGGTGAGGGTTAAAGATTAGGCTTAGGATTATTGGTTAGGGATAGAGTTATGTTTAAGGGTTAGGGATAGGGTTAGGTTTAGGGTTCAGTGTTAGGGTTAGCATTAGGGGTTAGGGTTAGGGGTTAGGCGTAGTGATGTATTAAGGGCTATGGTTAGAATTAGGATTGGGGTTAGTGTTAGGTTTAGGGTTAGGGGTTAGGTTTAGGGTTAAGGGATAGGATTATGGTTAAGGGTTGGGCGTAGGATTAGGGTTAAAATTTAGTGTTAGGGTTAAGATTTAGTGTTAGGGTCCGGTTTAAGGGTTAGGGTGAGGGTTAACGGTTAGGGTTAGGGTTAGGGGTTAGGGATATAGTTAGTATTAAGTGTTAGGGTTAGGTTTAGGGTTCAGGGTTAGGATTAGCTTTAGGGGTTATGATTAGGGTTAGGTGTTAGTTTAGTGTTAGTGTTAGTTCTAGGCGTCAGGGTAAGGTTTAGGGTTAGGGTTAAGAGCTAAGTTTGGGTTTAGTGGTTAGGATTAGGATTAGGGTTAGGAGTTAGGGTAAAGGGTCAAGGGTTAGCATTATTTTTAGCCATAGCTTTGGCGTTAGGAGTAAGGGTTAGGTTCAGTGTTAGGGTAACAGTAGGTTACCGTAACAGTAACTACGTAGGGTAACAGTTAGTGTTAGTGGTTTAGAATTAGGGTTAGGGATTAGTTGTTACAGTTATGACTAGGAGATAGGGTTAGAATTATGGGATAGGGGTTATTCTCAGGGTAAGTGTTATGCATTAACGTTAGGATAAGAGGTTAAAGTTCAGGTTACAGTGAGGTTTACATTCTAAGGTGAGCAATAGAATCAGGGTTAAACGTTATTTTCAGGGTTAGAGTTTTGGGTGAGGTGTAGAGTTTATGCTTAGGACACCGGCCTTGTCTGCATTAGGCGGGGGGCGGGAGTTAGGGGGCTGGGATTGTCACCAGGAACCCACTCTATCGTACTCTGGTTATGGGCCCCAGCGGTTCATTCAGGACACAGTGGAAGAGCCTCCTTTCACGCATGGAATGGGAGGATTGTAGGCTTTCTAAACTCTAAGAAAGCAAGAAGACTGAGAATTAGATTTAGGGTTAGGGTTAGGGTTCGGGTTAAGGATCAAGGTTAGTGTTAGGGTGAAGGCTTAGAGTTAGGGGTTACGGGTAGCGTTACAGGTTACTCTTAGTTTTAACCGTTACAGTTAGGTTCAGGGTTAAGGTTTACGGTTAGGTTTAAGGTTAGGGTTTAGGGTTTGGTACAGGATTAGGGTTAAATATTAGGTTTAGGGTTAAAGATTACGATTAAGGTTAGGTTTAAAGGTTAGTGTGAGGGTTAACAGTCAGGGTTAAAGTTAAGAGTTAGGGTTAGGGTTAGTGTTAGGATTAAGGGTTCATGTTAGGTTTAGGGTTAGAGTTAAGTGCTATGGTTAGCGCTCGAGGTTAGGGTTAGGTTTAGGGTTCACAGTTAGGGTTTTGTTTAGGGGTTAGCATTAGGGTTAGGGATTAGCTTTAGGGTAAGAGTTTAGAGTTAGTGTTGGGCTTTAGGCTCAGGGCTTAGGTTTAGGGTCAGAGGTTAGGGTTGATGTTAGGGCTTAGATTTAGCGGTTAGTTTAAGGGCACAGGACCTGTTTATTCTACAGTGAGAGGGGTTAGGGTTAGGGTTAGGGTTGGCGTAAGGGTTACGGTTAGATTTAACCTTGGGGTTAGTGTTAGGGTTAGGGGTTAAAAACACCTACAGCCAGCCCTAACCCGATTTCTGACACTTCTTCCATTCTCAGAGTTAACCAAGCCTACAATACAGCCATGTCATGCGTGAGAAGAGGCTCCACCTGAGCCCTGTATGTAGGTCTTGGCCCAAGGCCCAGCGTATGGTGGTGTCGTGTCGCAGCGACCCTGTGCACCACTCTCACCATAGATTAAACAGGTCCTGTGCCCTTAAACTAACCGCTAAATCTCAGCCCGAACACTAATCCTAACCCCTAACCCGAAAAGTTATCCTTAACCCTAACTGTTAACACTCAAACTAACCCTTAACTCTAACCCTAGTCATGATCTTTAACCCTAACCCTAACACTTAACCCTAACCCTGTACCAAACCGTAACCCCTAAGCTTAACCCTAACCCTAAACCTAAACCCTAAGTCTAACTGTAACTGTTAAACCTAACAGTAACTTTTAACCCTATAACTAACCCTATCCCCTTACCCGAAGCCCTCACCCTAAGATTAAACTTCATCCCTAACCATAACGATAATCCTAACCCTAAATCTAATTCTCAGACTTCTTACTTTCTTAGAGATTGGAAAGCTTACAATCCTCCTTTACCATGCGTGAAATCAGGCTCTGCCAGAGTGTCCTACAAGAAACCCATGGGCCCATACCCTGCATACGATAGAGTGGGTTTCTGGTGACAATCGCATCCCCCTCAATCCCACTCCTAGGGAAGACAGGGCCCATACCCTAAGCAAAACCCTACCCCTCACTCATAATTCTAACCCTGATCCTATTGCTCACCTTAACACATAAACCTCACCGTAAACCTAACTTTAACCACTTATTCTAACGTTAATGCATAACACTTATGCTAAGAACAACCCCTATCACTTAATACTAACCCAAACTCCTAGCCATAACAGTAACCCCTAATCCCTAACCCTAATTCTAACCACTAAACATTACCTTAACCCTACAAACAACCCTAATACTAACCCTAACCTTAAACGCTAACCCTAACCTTATCCCTAAACATAACCTTAAAAGTTTACCCTAAACCCTAACCCTATCCCCTAACCCTAAGCCTAACCCTTAATTCTGATCCTAATCCTAACAATTAAACCTAATCCTAACACTAACCCTTACCTTAATGCCTAGACCTAATCTTAGCAGTAAAACTACCTCTAACCCTAACCCTAGACCTTAATCCTAACACTATCCCTAACTTATAACCCTAACTGTTAACCCTCATCCTAACCCTTAACTCGGACCATAACCCTAACCCTTAACCCTAACACATCCCTTAATGCTAACCCTAAGCCTTAACCCTTAACCCTAATCCTATCCCTTAACCCTAACCCTAACCCCTAACCCTAACCCTACCCCAACCCTAAATCTAACCCTAGTCCCTAACCCAACCCTAACCATTAACCCCTAATGCTAACATTAACCCTAACCCCTAATCCCTAACCCCTAACCCTCACTCGAACACTAACCCCTAACCCCAAACACCTAACCCTAATCATAACCATAATTCTCACACTTCCTCCATTCTCAGAGTTAGCCAAGCCTACAATAAAACCATGCCATGCGTGAGAAGAGGCTCTGCCTGAGACCTACATGTAGGTCTGGGCCCAAGGCCTAGGGTACGATGGTGTGGTGTGGCGATGACCCATTCCGCACACTTCTCACCATAGATTACACAGGTCCTGTGCCCTTAAAATAACCTCTAAATCTAAGCCCTAACACTAACCCCTAACCCTAAACTTAAGCCCTGACCCTAACGCCCATCACTAACATTAAACCCTTACCCTATTCCTAACCCATAACCCTACTGCCTAAACGTAACCCTAACGATGAACCCTACCCCTAACCCTAACCTCAAACCCTAAGCACTCACCTTAACACTAATATTCATCCCTAAACCGTGCCGTAATCCTAACCCGAAATCTAATTCTCAGAGTTTTGAAAGCCTACAATCCTACTAAGCCATGCATGAAAGCCCGCTCTACCACAGTGTCCTGCATGAAACCCAGAGGCCCATACACTGCGTACTAAAGAATGGGTTCCCAGGGATCATCACAGATCCCTAACTTCGCCTCCTAGTGCATACAGGGCCCGTGCCCTAAGGATAAACCCTACCCTTCACCCATAACCCTAACCCAGAACATAACACCTAACCCTGATCCTACTGCTCACCTTAACAGGTAAAGCTCACCGTAACCCTAACTTTAAGCCCTTATCATAACGTTAATGCATGACACCCTGAGAACAAGACCTATACCGTAATTCTAACCCTAACTCCTAGCCATAACCATAACACCTAATCCCTAATTGTGAAACGCCAACCCTAACCTTAACCCTCCGAACAACACTAACAATAACCCTAACCCCTTACGCTAACCCTACACATAAAAATAACCCTAACCGTTGATCCTTAGTCATAACCCCTAACCTTAACCCTAACTCTTCACGCTAATCCCAATCCTAACCATTAAACATAACCCTAACAATTAACCCTAACCCTAACCTTTACCCTAATGCCTAGAGATCTAAACCCAACACTGACCTACAGTTAACACTAACGCTAACCCCCTAATGCTAACCTTAAACCTGAACCATAGCCTTGACCCTTAACCCTAAACCTATCCCTAACCCCCTAACCCTAACTGTTAACCCTGACCCTAACCCTTAACCCTGACCCTAACCCTAAACCTGAACCCTAACCCTAAGCCTAACCCTTAACCCTAAACCTATCCCTTAACCCTAACGCCTAACCCTAACGCTAACTCCAAACCTAAACCTTACCCTGGCCCCCTAACCAGACTTAACACATAACTCGTAACACTAACTCTAACCCTAATCACTAATCCCTACCACTTAACCCTGACTCGAAACCGAACCCCTAACTCGAAACCCCTAACCCCAACCCTAACCCTAATTCTCACACTACTTCCATTCCCAGAGTGAAGCAAGCCTACAATACAGCCATGCCATGTGTGAGATGAGGCTCCGCCTGAGTCCTGCATGTAGGTCTTGTCCCAGGGCCCAGGGAATGATGTTGTGCTTTCGTGGTGACTCCGACCGCACCCCTCTCACCGTAGATTAACCAGGTCCTGTGCCCTTAAACTGACCGCTAAATCTAAGCCCTACCACCAACCCTAACCCCTGACCCTGAACCTAAGCTGCGAGCCTAAAGCCCAACACTAACTCTAAACCCTTACCCTAAACCTAATCCCTAACCCTAATGCTAACCCCTAAACGTAACCCTAACCGTGAACAGTAAACCTAACCCTAACCTCTAACACAAACCATAACATATAACTCTAACCCTAAAACGAAATCTAACCCTTAACCCTAAACCTAAACCCTAACCCTAACTCTTAACCTTAACCCTAACCGTTAACTCTCACACTAACCTTTAATCCTAACCCTAATCCTAATCTTCAACCCTAAACCTAACATATAACCCTAACCCTGTACCTAACCCTAACCCTATACCAAACACTAACCCCTCATATTAACCCTAACTGTAAACCTCAACCCTAAACTGAACTGTAACCATTAAACCTAAGAGTAACCTTTAACCCTAACCCTAATCCCTAACCCTAAGCCCTCACCCTAACACTAAACTTCATCCTTAACCCTAACCATAATCCTAACCCTAAATCTAATTCTCAGACTTCTTGCTTTCTTAGAGTTTAGGAAGCCTGCAATCCTCCCATGCCATGCGTGAAAGGAGGCTCTACCACTGTGTCCTGCATGAAACCCACGGGCCCATAACCAGAGTACGATACAGTGGGATCCTGGTGACAATCCCAGCCCCCGAACCTCCCCCCGCCCTTTCCTAAGGCAGACATAGCCCGTGCGCTAAGCATAAACAATACATGTAACAGATATCCCTCACCCTGAACATAACACCTAACCCTGTTCCTATTTCTCCCCTTAACACGTAAAACTGACCGTGAGCCTAACTTTAACCTCTTATCCTAACGTTAATGCATAACCCATTCCCTGAGAACAACCCCTATCTCATAATTCTAACCCTATCTCCTAGTCAAAACTGTAACACCTAATCCCTAACCCTAATTCTAAACCACTAACCCTAACCGGAACCCTGCCTACAACCCTAACACTGACAGTAACCCTTACTTCTAATCCCAACGCTATGCCTAACAGAAACCCTTAACCCTTGACCCTAACCCCTAAGCCTTACCCTAACCCTTAAACCTAATCCTAATCTTAACCATTAAACCTAACCCTAGCTCTTAAAGCTAACCCTAAACCTTACCCTCACGACTAGACCCAACCCTGACAGTAACCTAACACCTAACCGTAACCCCTAAAGCTAACCCTAACCCTGAACCCGAAACCTAACCCTAACACTGAACCCTCACTATATCCCCAACCTCTAAGCCTAATCCTAACCGTTAACCCTCACCCTAACACTTACAGTGGACCATAACACTAAACATTAACCCTAATACTAAAATTTAACCCAAACCCTGAGCCCAACCCTTAATCCTAATCCTATCCTTTTACCCTAACCCTAACCCTAACACTAACCCCAATCCTAACTCTAACCATAACCTTTCATAAAACACTAACTCCTAACCCTAACACTTACCAAATACCCTAATCGCTAATCCCTAACACTAACGCTTAACCTTTACCATAACCGTTAACACTCACCCTAACCCTTAACACTGACCCTAACCTTAACCTTTAATCTAAGCGTAACCCTTAACCCTAACAGTAAGGAAAACCCTTATGCCAATCTTATCCCTTATCCCTAACCTTAACACTACAGCTAAACATAACCCTAACCTTTGATACTTAAACCTTTTCCCTAACACTTACTTTTACCCCAAACCCTAACCCTAATCCTAAGCATTAAACCTAACCCTATCTCTTAATCCTTACTCTAACGCCTAGATCTAACCCTAAATGTAACCTACCACCTAATCCTAACCTTAAGCCCTAATGCTAATTCTAACCCTGAACCCTAAACCTACCCGTAACCCTTAACACTAACCCTATCCATAAACCTTAACCCTGACCCTAACCATTACCCGCACCCAAACATTTAACCCTGACCCTAACCCTAATCTTTAATGATAACCCTAACACTAAATACTAACCCTAAGCCCAACACTTAACCCTAATCCTATCCCTTAACCCTAAGCCTAACCCTAACTCCTAACCCTAAACCTAAGCCTAACCCCAACCTGAACCATTAATCTTGACCCTTACCATTAACCCTCACACTAACACTAATCCTAATCTTTAACCATAAAGCTAACACTGAAGCCTACCCCTGTGCCAAACGCTAAACCCAAACCTTAACCCTAACCCTGAAACTTAACCGTAAACCTAACTGTAACTGTTAAACCTAACACTAACCTTTAACCCCAACCCCTAACCTAAGACCCCACCCTGACACTAATCTTCATCCCTAAACATTACCATAATCCTACCCCTAAATCTAATTCTCAGACTTCTTGCTTTCTCAGAGTTTAGAAAGCCTACAATCCTCCCATGCCATGAGTAAAAGGGGGCTCTGCCACTGTGTCCTGCATGAAACCCAGGAGCCCATAACCAGCGTACGATAGAGTGGGTTCTCGGCGACAATCCCATCCCCCTAACCCCCGGCCCCCGCCCAGTGCAGACAGAGCCCGTACGCTAAGTATAAACACTACCCCTAACAGATAACCCTCACCCTGAACATAATACCTAGCCCTGATCCTATTGCTCAGCTTAAAACATAAACCTCTCCGTAACCCTAACTTAGCCCCTTAACTTAACGTGAATGCATAACACCTTGAGAAGAAGCCCTATCCTATAATTCTAATCCTAAACCATAGTCATAACCGTAATACCTCATCCCTAATTCTAAAACGTCAACCCTAACCTTCACCCTACCAACAACCCTAAACCTAACCCTAACCCCTAACCCTAAGCCCTCTCCCTAACACTAATCTTCATCCCTAAACCGTGCCGTAATCCTAACCCAAAATCTAATTCTCAGACTCCTTGCTTTCTCAGAGTTTTGAAAGCCTACAATCCTACTAAGCCATGCATGAAAGCCGGCTCTGCCACAGTGTCCTGCATGAAACCCAGAGGCCCATACACTGCGTACGATAGAGTGGGTTCCCAGCGACCATCACAGATCCCTAACTTCGCCTCCTAGTGCATACAGGGCCCGTGCCCTAAGGATAAACCCTACCCCTCACCCATAACCCTAACCCAGAACATAACACCTAACCCTGATCCTACTGCTCACCTTAACAGGTAAAGCTCACCGTAACCCTAACTTTAACCCCTTATCTTAAGGAAAATGCATGACACCCTAGAACAAGCCCTATACCGTAATTCTAACCCTAACTTCTAGCCATAACCATAACACCTAATCCCTAATTGTGAAACGCCAACCCTAACCTTAACGCTACGAACAACACTAACGCTAACCCTAACCGCTTATGCTAAACCTATGCCCAAAAATAACACTAACCGTTGATCCTTAGTCATAACCTCTAACCTTAACCCTAACCCTTAACCCTAATCCCAATCCTAACCATTAAACATAACTCTAACAATTAACCCTAACCCTAACCTTTACCCTAATGCCTAGAGATCTAACCCCAACACTGACCTACAGGTAACACTAACGCTAACCCCCTAATGCTAACCTTAAACCTGAACCATACACCTGACCCTTAACCCTAAACCTATCCCTAATCCCGTAACCCTAACCCTAACTCTTCACCCTCACCCTAACCCTTAACCCTGACCCTAACCCTAAACCTTAACCCGAAACCTAAGCCTAACCCTTAACCCTAACCCTATCCCTTAACCCTAAACCCTAACCCTAACGCTAACTCCAAACCTAAAACTTACCATGGCCCCCTAAAGCAGACTTAACACTTAACCCGTAACACTAACTCTAACCCTAACCACTAATCCCTACCACCTAACCCTGAGTCAAAACCTAACCCCTAACTTGCAACCCCTAACCCTAATTCTCACACTACTTCCATTCCCAGAGTGAAGCAAGCCTAAAATACAGCCATGCCATGTGTGAGATGAGGCTCCGCCTGAGTCCTGCATGTAGGTCTTGTCCCAGGGCCCAGGGAATGATGTTGTGCTTTGTGGTGACTCCGAACAGACCCCTCTCACCATAGATTAAACAGCTCCTGTGCCCTTAAACTGACCGCTAAATCTAAGCCCTACCACCAACTCTAACCCCTGACCCTGAACCTAAGCCCCGAGCCTAAAGACGAACACTAACTCTAAACCCTTACCCTAAACCTAATCCTTAACCCTAATGCTAACCCCTAAACGTAACCCTAACCCTGAACAGTAAACCAAACCCTAACCTCTAACACAAACCCTAACACATAACTCGAACCCTAAAACTAACCCTAACCCTTAACCCTAAACCTAAACCCTAACACTAACTCTTAACCTTAACCCTAACCGTTAACTCTCACGCTAACCTTTAATCCTAACCCTAATCCTAATCTTCAACCCTAATTCTAACACTTAACCCTAACCCTGTACCTAACCCTAACCCTATACCAAACCCTAAACCCTCATCTTAACCCTAACCGTAAACCTCAACCCTAAACCGAACTGTAACTGTTAAACCTAAGAGTAACCTTTAACCCTAACCCTAATCACTAACCCTAAGCCCTCACCCTAACACTAAACTTCATCCTTAACCCTAACCAGAATCCTAACCCTAAATCTAATTCTCAGACTTCTTGCTTTCTTAGAGTTTAGAAAGCCTGCAATCCTCCCATGCCATGCGTGAAAGGAGGCTCTACCACGGTGTCCTGCATGAAACCCACGGGCCCATACCCAGAGGACAATACAGTGGGATCCTGGTGACAATCCCAGCCCCCGAACCTCCTCCCCCGCCTAATGCAGACAGGGCCCGTGCGCTAAGCATAAACAATACCTGTAACAGATATCCCTCACCCTGAACATAACACCCAACCCTGTTCCTATTTCTCCCCTTAACACGTAAAACTGACCGTGAGCCTAACTTTAACCTCTTATCCTAACGTTAGTGCATAACCCATTCCCTGAGAACAACCCCTATCCACTAATTCTCACCCTATCTCCTATTCATCACTGGAACACCTAATCCCTAACCCTAATTCTAAACC
Organism: Eulemur rufifrons; assembly: GCF_041146395.1. Lineage (NCBI taxonomy): Eukaryota > Metazoa > Chordata > Mammalia > Primates > Lemuridae > Eulemur > Eulemur rufifrons. Next base: position 322,541 of record NW_027182875.1, read on the forward strand.
GCTAACCCTAACCGTAACCCTGCCTACAACCCTAACACTGACAGTAACTCTTACTTCTAACCCCAACGCTATGCCTAACAAAAACCCTTAACCCTTCACCCTAACCCCTAAGCCTTACCCTAACCTTTAACCTTAATCCTAATCCTAACCATTAAACCTAACCCTAGCTCTTAAAGCTAACCCTAAACCTTACCCTCACGACTAGACCTAACCCTGACACTAACCTAACACCTAACCCTAACCATAACCCCTAAAGCTAACCCTAACCCTGAACCCTAAACCTAACCTTAACACTGAACCCTCACTATATCCCCAACCTCTAAGCCTAATCCTAACCGTTAACCCTCACCCTAACACTTAAACTGGACCATAACACTAAACATTAACCCGAACACTAAACTTTAACCCTAAATCTGAGCCCAACCCTTAACCCTAATCCTATCCTTTTACCCTAATCCTAACCCCTAAACCTAACCCTAACACTAACCCCAATCCTAATTCTAACCATACCCCTTCATAAAACACTAACTCCTAACCCTAACACTTACCAAAAACCCTAATCGCTAATCCCTAACACTAACGCTTAACCTTTACCGTAACCGTTAACCCTCACCATAACCCTTAACACTAAACTTAACCTTTAATCTAAGCGTGACCCTTAACCATAAAAGTAAGGAAAACCCTTACGCCAATCTTATCCCTTATCCCTAACCCTACAACTAAACATAACCCTAACCTTTGATCCTTAAACCTAACCCCTAACACTTACTTTAACCCAAAACCCTAACCCTAATCCTAAGCATTAAACCTAACCCTATCTCTTAACCCTTACTCTAACGCCTAGATCTAAACCTAAATGTAACCTACCACCTAATCCTAACCTTAAGCCCTAATGCTAACTCTAACCCTGAACCCTAAACCTACCCGTAACCCTTAACACTAACCCTATCCGTAAACCTTAACCCTGACCCTAACCATTACCCGCACCCAAACATTTAACCCTGACCCTAACCCTAATCCTTAACGATAACCCTAACACTAAACCCTAACCCTAAGCCCAACACTTAACCCTAATCCTATCCCTTAACCCTAAGCCTAACCCTAACCCCTAACCCTAAACCGAAGCCTAACCCCAACCTGAACCATTAATCTTGACCCTTACCATTAACCCTCACACTAACACTAATCCTAATCTTTAACCATAAAGCTAACATTGAAGTCTTCCCCTGTGCCAAACGCTAAACCCAAACCTTAACCCTAACCCTGAAACTTAACCATAAACCTAACTGTAACTGTTAAACCTAACACTAACCTTTAACCCCAACCCCTAACCCAAACACCACCCTGACACTAACCTTCATCCCTAAACATTACCATAATCCTACCCCTAAATCTAATTCTCAGACTTCTTGCTTTCTCAGAGTTTAGAAAGCCTACAATCCTCCCATGCCATGAGTAAAAGGGGGCTCTGCCACTGTGTCCTGCATGAAACCCAGGAGCCCATACCCAGCGTACGATAGAGTGGGTTCCCGGGGACAATTCCATCCCCCTAAACCCCGCCCACCTCCCAGTGCAGACAGGGCCCGTATGCTAAGTATAAACACTACCCCTAACAAATAACCCTCACCCTGAACATAACACCTAACCCTGATCCTATTGCTCACCTTAAAACATAAACCTCCCCGTAACCCTAACTTAGCCCCTTAACTTAACGTGAATGCAAAACACCTTGAGAAGAAGCCCTATCCCATAATTCTAATCCTAAACCATAGTCATAACCGTAACACCTCATCCCTAATTCTAAAACGTCAACCCTAACCTTCACCCTACCAACAACCCTAACCCTAACCCTAACCCCTAACCCTAAGCCCTCTCCCTAACACTAATCTTCATCCCTAAACCGTGCCGTAATCCTAACCTGATATCTAATTCTCAGACTTCTTGCTTTCTCAGAGTTTTGAAAGCCTACAATCCTACTAAGCCATGCATGAAAGCCGGCTCTGCCACAGTGTCCTGCATGAAACCCAGAGGCCCATACACTGCGAACGATAGAGTGGGTTCCCAGCGACCATCACAGATCCCTAACTTCGCCTCCTAGTGCATACAGGGCCCGTGCCCTAAGGATAAGCCCTACCCCTCACCCATAACCCTAACCCAGAACATAACACCTAACCCTGATCCTACTGCTCACCTTAACAGGTAAAGCTCACCGTAACCCTAACTTTAACCCCTTATCTTAACGTTAATGCATGACACCCTGAGAACAAGCCCTATACCGCAATTCTAACCCTAACTCCTAGCTATAAACATAACACCTAATCCCTAATTCTGAAACGCCAACCTAACCTTAACCCGACCAACAACACTAACACTAACTCTAACCCCTTACCCTAACCCTACGCCTAAAAATAACCCTAACCGTTCATCCTTAGTCATAACCCATAACCTTAACCTTAACCCTTAAGCCTAATCCCAATCCTAACCTTTAAACATAACCCTAACTCTTAACCCTAACCCTAACCTTTACCCTAATGCCTAGAGATCTAAACCCAACACTGATCTACAGTTACACAAACCCTACCCTCTAATGCTAACCTTAAACCTGAACCATAAACCTAACCCTTAACCCTAACCCTATCCCTAACCCCCTTACCCTAACTCTAACTGTTAACCCTCACCCTAACCCTCAACCCTGACCCTAAACTTAAACCTTAATCCTAACCATGCGTGAGATGAGCCTCTGCCTTTGTCCTGCGTGACAGTTGAAGCCCAACACCCAGGGTACGATGAAGTGGGGACCCAGCCTTGCTCCACACCCACAGTGCCCCGTACATTAGACAGGGCCCGTGCCCTAACACACACCGTTAAACGTAAGCCCTAACCCTATATCTAAACCAAACCCTTAGTAAGCCCTGAATCTAACTCCTAACAGTAACCCTAATCCCTGACCCTTACTCTTGCCTCTCACCCTAAACCTAAACCCAACCACTAAACATAATCCTAATCTCTAACCCTAACAGTAATCCTAACCCTAATTCTAACCTAAAACCCTAACCCCTAAACCTAATCCTAGTCCCTAACACCTAACATTACCCTAAACCCAATTCCAATTCTCAGACTTCTTCAATTCAAAAACTTAAAAAAGCCTACAATCCACCAATGCCGTGTCTGAGATGAGGGTCCGCCCCTATGTCCTGCATGACAGGCAGGCGCCAATGCCCAGGGTACTATGGAGTGGGGTCCGGGGGTCTGGAGGCTTGCTAAACTCCAGTTTGGAAGAATTGCTATAGTCATATATAGGGATGCTTACATTTACTGATAGAAAGCAACTATTGGTGTGTGATTTGTAGGCTTGCCTTACTCTAGTTTGGATGAAGAAGCTGAATCATATATAGGAATATTAGCTTTGAGTTAGAGGAAGCATCTATGGGGGGTGCTTTTTTGGCTTGTTAAACTCTGGTTTGGAAGAAGTTCGAGAGTCTTATATAGGAACGATATCATTCATTCAGAGAAAGCAATTATAGGGAGTTGGTTTGTAGGCTTGCTAAGCTCTAGTTTGGAGGAAGGCGAGAGTCATATATAGGAACGCTTACATTCACATAAAGCATCTACGGGGGGACGGTTTCTAGGCTTCCTAAACTCTAGCTTGGAAAAAGAGGACAGTTATGTATAGGAACTCTCGGCGGGGGATTTGTAGCATTGCTAAAATCTTAGATTGGAAAAGTTGCGAGAGTCATACATAGGAATGTTAACATTCACTCAATGAAAGCAACTATAAGGGGTGCTTTCCAGGCTGGCTACACTCTAATTTGGAAAAAGTGCGACAGTCATATAGAGGAAGGCTTATATTCACTCAGACAAAGCAATTATGTGTAGGTGTATAGTAGGCATGCTAACTCTAGTTTGGAAAATTTCGAGAGCCATGTATAGGAAAGCTTACAGTAACTTAGAGAAAGCAACGAACGGGGGTGGAGTGTAGGCTTGCTAAACTCTAGTTTGGAGGAAGTGCCATAGTCCTATCTAGGAACGCTTAAATTCGTTCAGAGAAAACAGCTGTCGGGGATTGGTTTGTAGACATAACTCAAGTTTGGAAGAAGTGCGAGAGACATATATAGGAATGTTTACATTGACTCAAAGAAAGCAACTATGGGGGAGTGTTATTTTGGCATGCCAGATGCTAGTTAGGAAGAAGTACAAGACTCATATATAGGAACGCTTACATTCACACAGCGAGAGCAACTACGGAGTAGTGTCAGGTAGACATGTTAAAGTCTAGCTTGGGAGAAGTTCCAGAGTCCTATATAGGAAAGGTAACAGCCACTTTGAAAAAGCAAGTCTTGGCGGGTGGTTTGTAGGCCTGCAAAACCCTGTTTTGGTTGAAGTGTGAGAGTCATATATGAGAACGCTTACATTCCCTCAGGGAAAGCAACGATGGGGTTGTTTGTAGGCTTACTAAACTGCAGTTTGGAAGAAGCACGAGAATCACATATAGGAACACATACATTTTGACGCACTGAAAGTAACTATGGGGTGGTGTTTTATAGGCATGCTAAACTCTAGTTTGGACGAAGTTTGAGAATCACATATAAGAAAGCTTACAGTCACTTAGAGAAAGCAAATCTCTGGGTGTGGAAAGTAGGCCTGCTAAACTCTATTTTGGTTTAAGAGTGAGAGTCATATATGGGAAGGCTTACATTCCCTCAGAGAAAGCAACGACGACGTGGTGGTTTGTAGGCATACTAAACTCTAGTTTGGAAGAAGTGGGAGAATGATATATGGGAACGCTTACATTGACGTAGAGAAAGCAATTATGGGGTGGCGTTTTTGTAGCCATGCTAATCTCTAGTTTGGAAGAAGTTAAGGAGTAATATATAGGAAAGGTTACAGTCATAGAAACCAACTCTCGGGGGATGTTTTGTACACGTGCAAAACTCCAGTTTGGAAGAAGGGGGAGAGTCATATTGGGGACCGCGTGCATTCACTCAGAGAAATCAATGATGGGATTGTGATTTGTAGGCATAGTCAACTCTAGTTTGGAAGAAGTACGAGAATCGTATATAGGAACGCTTACCTTCACGCAGAGAAAGCAACTATGGAGTGATGTTTGTATGCCTACTAAAATATAGTTTGGAGGAAGTTCGAGAGTCATATCTGGGAAGCTTACAGTCACTTAGAGAAAGCAACTCTCGGGGGGTGTTTCGTAGGCCTGCTAAACTCTATTTTCAATGAAGTGTTAGAATAATATATGGGAACTCAGTGAAAGCAAAGTCGTGGTTGTGGTTCCTAGGCATACTAACCTGTAATTTGGAAGAAGCAAGAGAATCACATGTAGAGCCGCTTACATTCCGGCACCGAAAACATCTATGGGGTGGTGTTTTGTAGGCTTGCAAAACTCTAGTTTGGACGAAGTTTGAGAGTCATATATAGGAAAGTTTACAGTCACGTAGAGAAAACAACTCTCTGGGTGTGGAATGTAGGCCTGCTAAACTCTATTTTGGTTGAAGTGTGAGAGTCATATATGGGAACGCTTACATTCACTCAGAGAAAACAACGTTTGGGTGGTGGTTTGTAGGGCATACTAAACTGTAGTTTGGAAGAAGTACGAGAGTCCTATATAGGAACACTTACATTCACGCAGAGAAAGCACTTATAGCGTCAGGTTTTGTAGGCATGCTAAACTGCAGTTTGGAAGAAGTTGGAGAACCTTATACAGGAATGATTACCATCACCTAGGGAAAGCAACTCTCGGGAGATTGTTTGTACACATGCTAAACTCTAATTTGGATGAAGTGTGAGAGTCAAACATGGGACCGCTTACATTCCCTCAGAGAAACAACATTGGGCTGGTTTTTGTAGGCATACTAAATAGTTTGGAAGAAGTACGAGAATGATATTTGGGAACGTTTACATTCACCCAGAGAAAGCAACTACGGGGTGGTGTTTTGTAAGCATGCTATAGTTTGGAAGAAGTTCTAAACCTGAACAGTCACTTAGAGAAAGCAACTCTTGGTGGGTGATTTTTAGGTCTGCTAAATTGTATTTTGAAAGAAGTACCAGAGTCATATATACTAATGCTTACATTCATGCAAAGAAAAAACTATGGGGTGATGTTTTGTGGGCATGTTAACCTGTAGTTTGGAAGAAGTTGGAGAGTCTTATTTAGGAAAGCTTACAGTCACCTAGAGAAAGCAACTCTCGGGAGATCCTTTCTTGGCCTGCTAAACTCTACTTTGCATCAATTGTGAGAGTCAAACATGGGAATGCTTTCATTCATTCAGAGAACGCAACGTTTGGGTGGTGGTTTGTAGGCATTCTAAACTGTATTTTGGAGGAAGTACGAGAGTCATATATATGAACGCTTACATTCAGGCAGAGAAAGCCACTCTGGGGTCGTATTTTGTTGGCATGCTAAACTGTGGTTTGGAAGAAGTTTGAGCGTCTTATATAGGAAAGATTACAGTGACACAGAGAAAACAACTCTCGGAAGTTTATTGGTAGGCCTGCTAAACTCTAATTTGGATGAAATGTGAGAATGCTTGCATTCATTCACTCAGAGAAAGAAACATTATCGTGATGGTTTGAAGGCATAATAACTGTAGTTGGGAAGAAGTAGGAGAGTCATATATATGAACGGTTACATTCACGCAGAGAAAGCAACTGTGGGGTGGCGCAGGTATGCATGTTAATCTGTAGTTTGGAGGAAGTGCGAGAGTCATATCTGGGGAAAATTACAGTCACTTAGAGAAAGGAACCATGTTGGGCTGGTTTGTAGATCTGCTAAATTCTATTTTGGAAACAGAGTGTGAGTCATATATGGGAACGCTTATGTTCACTCAGAGAAAGCAACCACGGTGTGGTGTTTTGTTGGCATGGTGTACTTTGAAAGAAGTTGGAGATTCTTATATAGGAAAGTTTACAGTCACCTAGAGAAAGCAACTCACGGGGCGTGGTTTGTAGGCCTGCTAAACTCTAATTTAGATGAAGTGAGAGAGGCATATATATGAACGCTTATATTGATGCAGAGAAAGTAACTATGGGGTGGTGTTTTGTAGGCATGCTAAAACATAATTTGGAAGAAGTTCGAAAGCAGACAGTCACTTAGAGAAAGCAACTCTCGGCGGTTCATTTTTCGGTCTGCTAAATTGTATTTTGAAAGAAGTACCAGAGTCATATATACAAACGCTTACATTCATGCAGAGAAAGCAACTGTGGGGTGGTGTTTTCTAGGCATGCTAAACTCTAGTTTGGACGAAGTTTGAGAATCACATATAAGAAAGCTTAGAGTCACTTAGAGAAAGCAAATCTCTGGTGTGGAATGTAGGCGTGCTAAACTCTATTTTGGTTTCAGAGTGAGAGTCATATATGGGAAGGCTTACATTCACTCAGAGAAAGCTACGATGATGTGGTGGTTTGTAGGCATACTAAACTCTAGTTTGGAAGAAGTAGGAGAATGATATATGGGAACACTTACATTCATGCAGAGAAAGCAATTATGGGGTGGATTTTTTGTAGCCATGCTAATCTCTATTTTGCAAGAAGTTAAAGAGTAATATATAGGAAAACGTACCGTCATTTATAGAAACCAACTTTCGGGGGATGGTTTGTAGGCCTGCAAAACTCTACTTTGGAAGAAGGGGGAGAGTCATATTTGGGACTGCGTACATTCACTCAGAGAAATCAGCGATGGGGTTGTGGTTTGTAGGCATACTAAACTCTAGTTTGGAAGAAGTACGAGAATCATGTATAGGAACGCTTACATTCATGCAGAGAAAGCAACTATGGAGTGATGTTTGTATGCCTACTAAACTATAGTTTGGGGGATGTTCGAGAGTCATATCTGGGAAGGTTACAGTCATTTAGAGAAAGCAACTCTTGGGGGGGTGGTTCGTAGGCCTGCTAAACTCTATTTTCAATGAAGTGTTAGAATCATATACAGGAACGCTTACATTCACTCAGAGAAAGCAACGTTGGGGTGGCCGTTTTTGAGCATACTGAACTCTACTTTGGAAGAGGTACGAGAGACATATATAGGAACGCTTACATTAACACAGAGAAAGCAAATATGGGGTGCTGTAGTGCAGGCATGCTAAACTATAGATTGGAAGAAGTTCGAAAGCTGACAGTCATTTACAGAAAGCAACTCTTGGCGGGTGATTTTTAGGTCTGCTAAATTGTATTTTGAAAGACGTACCAGAGTCATATAGACAAACGCTTACATTCATGCAGAGAAAGAAACTATGGGGTGATGTGTTGTGGGGATGCTAAACTGCAGTTTGGAAGGAGTTCGAGAGTGGTATATAGGATAACTTACAGTCACCTAGAGAAAGCAACACTCGGGACAGCTTTGCAAGCCTGTAAACACTAATTAGCAGCAATTGTGAGAGTCAAACATGGGAACGCTTACATTCACTCAGAGAACACAACGTTTGGGTGGTGATTTGTAGGCATCATAACTGTAGTTTGGAAGAAGTAGGAGAGTCATATATATGAACGGTTACATTCACGCAGAGAAAGCAACTGATGGGTGGCGTATGTACGCATGTTAATGTATACTTTGGAGGAAGTTCGGGAGTCTTATCTGGGGAAAATTGCAGTCACTTAGAGAAAGCAACCATCGGGGGCCGTTTTGTAGATCTGCTAAATTCTATTTTGGAAGAAGAGAGAAAGTCATATGTGGGAACGCTTATGTTCACTGAGAGAAATCAACGATGGGGCAGTGTTTCGTTGGCATGCTAAACTGTAGTTTGGAAGAAGTTCGCGAGTCTTATATAAGAAAGCTTACAGTCACCTAGAGAAAGTAACTCTCGGCAGATTGTTTCTAAGCATGCTAAACTCTAATTTGCATCAATTGTGAGAGTCAAACATGGGAACGCTTACATTCACTCAGAGAACGCAACGTTTGGGTGGTGGTTTGTAAGCATTCTAAACTGTATTTTGGAGGAAGTAGGAGACTCATATATACGAATGCTTACATTCACGCAGAGAAAGCAACTCTGGGGTCGTATTTTGTAGGCATGCTAAACTGTGGTTTGGAAGAAGTTCGAGAGCCTTATATAGGAAAGATTACACTGACACAGAGAAAACAACTCTCTGTAGTTTGTTGGTAGGTCTGCTAAACTGTAATTTGGATGAAGTGTGAGAACGCTTGCATTCACTCAGAGAAAGAACTTTGTCGTGGTGGTTTGTAGGAATAACAACTGTAGTTCGAAGAAGTAGGAGAGTCATATATGAACGGTTACATTCACGCAGAGAAAGCAATTGTGGGGTGGTGTATGTAATCATCATAATCTGTAGTTTGGAGGAAGTTCAAGAGTCATATCTGGGGAAAATTAGAGTCACTTAGAGAAAGGAACCATCGGGGGCTGGTGTGTAGGTCTGTTAAATTCTATTTTGGAAAAAGAGTGAGAGTCATATATGGGAACGCTTATGTTCACCCAGAGAAATCAACGATGGGGCGCTGTATTGTTGGCATGCCAAACTGTAGTTTGGAAGAAGTTCGAGAGTCTTATATAGGAAAGTTTACAGTCACCTAGAGAAAGCAACTCACAGGAAGTGGTTTGTAGGCCGCTAAACTCTAATTTGGATGAAGTGAAAGAGGCATACATGGATACGCTTCATTCACTCAGAGAAAGGTAAATTGTGGTGCCGGTTTTTAGGTATACTAAACTCCAGTTTGGAAGAAGTACGAGAGACATATATATGAACGCTTATATGGACGCAGAGAAAGCAACTATGGGGTGGTGTTTTGTTGGCATGCTAAAATATAGTTTGGAAGAAGTTCGAAAGCAGACAGTCAGAGAAAGCAACTCTTGGCGGTAGATTTTTAGGTCTGCTAAATTGTATTTTGAAAGAAGTACCAGTGTCATATATACAAACGCTTACATTCATGCAGAGAAAGCAACTGTGGGGTGGTGTTTTCTAGGCGTGCTAAACTCTAGTTTGGACGAAGTTTGAGAATCACATATAAGAAAGCTTAGAGTCTCTTAGGGAAAGGAAATTTCTGGTTGTGGAATGTAGGCGTGCTAAATTCTATTTTGGTTTAAGATTGAGAGTCATATATGGAAAGGGTTACATTCACTCAGAGAAAGCAACGATGATGTGGTGGTTTGTAGGCATACTAAACTCTAGTTTGGAAGAAGTAGGAAAATGATATTTGGGAATGCTTACATTCATGCAGAGAAAGCAATTATGGGGTGGGTTTTTGTACCCATGCTAATCTCTAGTTTGGAAGAAGTTATATAGGAAAGCGTACAGTCATTTATAGAAACCAACTTTCGAGGGATGGACGGTAGGCCTGCAAAACTCTACTTTGGAAGAAGTGAGAGAGTCATATTGGGGACCACGTACATTGACTCAGAGAAATCAAGGATGGGCTTGTGTTTTGTAGGCATACTAAACTCTAGTTTGGAGAAAGTACGAGAATCATATATAGGAACGCTTACATTCATGCAGAGAAAGCAACTATGGAGTGATGATTTTATGCCTACTAAACTATAGTTTGGAGGAAGTTTAGAATCTTATATAGCAAAGCTTACAGTCACCTAGAGAGAGCAACTCTCGGGAGATGGTTTCTAAGCCTGCTAATTTGCACCAACTGTTAAAGTCAAATATGGGAAGGTTTACATCCACTCAGAACGCAAGGTTTGGGTTGTAGTTTGTGGCCATAATAACTGTAGTTCGGAAGAAGTAGGAAAGTCATATATATGAACGGTTACATTCACGCAGAGAAAGCAACTATGGAGTGATGTTTGTATGCCTACTAAACTATAGTTTGGAGGATATAACTCTCGGGGGGTGGTTCGTAGGCCTGCTAAACTCTATTTTCAATGAAGTGTTAAAATCATATACAGGAACGCTTACATTCACTCAGAGAAAGCAACGTTGGGGTGGCCGTTTTTGAGCATACTAAACTCTACTTTGGAAGAGGTACGAGAGACATAAATACGAACGCTTACATTAACACAGAGAAAGCAAATACGGGGTGCTGTAGTGCAGGCATGCTAAACTATAGATTGGAAGAAGTTCGAAAGCTGACAGTCACTTAGAGAAAGCAACTCTTGGCAGGTGATTTTTTCAGTCTGCTAAATTGTATTTTGAAAGACGTGTCAGAGTCTTATATACAAACGCTTACATTCATGCATAGAAAGAAAATATGGGGTGATGTGTTGTGGGGATGCTAAACTGCAGTTTGGAAGGAGTTCGAGAGTGTTATTTGGATAGCTTACAGTCACCTAGAGAAAGCAACACTCAGGAGAGCTTTGCAAGCCTGCTAAACTCTAACTAGCAGCAATTGTGAGAGTCAAACATTGGAATGCTTACATTCACTCAGAGAACACAACGTTTGGGTGGTGGTTTGTAGGCATAATAACTGTAGTTCAGAAGAAGTAGGAGAGTCATATATATGAACGGTTACATTCACGCAGAGAAAGCAACTGTTGGGAGGCGTATGTATGCATGCTAATCTGTAGTTTGGAGGAAGTGCGAGAGTCATATCTGGGGAAAATTACAGTCACCTAGAGAAAGCAACTCTCGGGAGATTGTTTCTAAGCATGCTAAATTCTAATTTGCATCAATTGTGAGAGTCAAACATGGGAACGCTTACATTCACTCAGAGAACGCAACGTTTGGGTGGTGGTTTGTAAGCATTCTAAACTGTATTTTGGAGGAAGTAGGAGACTCATATATACGAATGCTTACATTCACGCAGAGAAAGCAACTCTGGGGTCGTATTTTGTTGGCATGCTAAACTGTGGTTTGGAAGAAGTTCGAGAGCCTTACATAAGAAAGATTACAGTGACACAGAGAAAAACAACTCTCTGTAGTTTGTTGGTAGGTCTGCTAAACTGTAATTTGGATGAAGTGTGAGAATGCTTGCATTCACTCAGAGAAAGAACGTTGTCGTGATGGTTTGTAGGAATAAATGCTGTAGTTTAAAAGAAGGAGAGTCATATATGAACGGTTACATTCACGCAGAGAAAGCAACTGTGGGGTGGCCTATGTAATCATCATAATCTATAGTTTGGAGAAAGTTCAAGAGTCATATGTGGGAAAAATTAGAGTCACGTAGAGAATTGGAACCATCGGGTGTTGTGTAGGTCTGCTAAATTCTATTTTGGAAGAAGAGTGAGAGTCATATATGGGAACGCTTATGTTCACTCAGAGAAATCAACGATGGGGCGCTGTATTGTTGGCATGCTAAACTGTAGTTTGGAAGAAGTTCGAGAGTCTTATATAGGAAAGTTTACAGTCACCTAGAGAATGCAACTCACAGGAGGTGGTTTGTGGGCCACTAAACTCTAATTTGGATGAAGTGAAAGAGGCATACATGGATACGCTTCATTCACTCAGAGAAAGGTAAATTGTGGTGCCGGTTTTTAGGTATACTAAACTCCAGTTTGGAAGAAGTACGAGAGTCATATATATGAACGCTTATATGGACGCAGAGAAAGCAACTATGGGGTGGTGTTTTGTAGGCATGCTAAAATATAATTTGGAAGAAGTTCGAAAGCTGACAGTGACTTAGAGTATGCAACTCTTGGCGGTTGATTTTGAGGTCTGCTAAATTGTATTTTGAAAGAAGTACCAGAGTCATATATAAAATCTCTTACATTGATGCTGAGAAAAACTATGTGGTGATGTTTTGTTGGCGTGCTGAAATGTAGTTTCGAAGAAGTTCGACAGTCTTTTATAGGAAACCTTACAGTCCCCTAGAGGAAGCAACTTTCGAGAGATAGTTTGTAAGCCTGCTAAACTCTACTTTGCATCATTTGGAACAGTCATACTTGGGAACGCTAACATTCTCTCAGAGAACTTAACTTTTGGGTGGTGGTTTGTAAGCATACTAAACGGTATTTTGGAAGTAGCAGAGTCATATATATGAGCGCTTACATTCACCCAGAGAGGGCCACTATGGGGTGGTGTTTTGTAGGCCTGCTAAAATATAATTTGGAAGAAGTTCGAAAGCTGACAGTGACTAGAGAAGGCAACTCTCGGCGGTTGATTTAGAGGTCTGCTAAATTGTATTTTGAAAGAAGTACCAGAGTCATATATAAAATCGCTTATATTTATGCTGAGAAAGAAACTATGTGGTGATGTTTTGTTGGCGTGCTGAAATGTAGTTTCGAAGAAGTTCGACAGTCTTTTATAGGAAAGCTTACAGTCCCCCAGAGGAAGCAACTTTCGAGAGATAGTTTGTAAGCCTGCTAAACTCTACTTTGCATCATTTGGAACAGTCATACTTGGGAACGCTAACATTCTCTCAGAGAACGCAACGTTTGGTTGGTTGTTTGTAAGCATACTAAACTGTATTTTGGAAGAAGTAGCAGAGTCATATATACAAGTGCTTACATTCACGCAGAGAGGGCAACTATGGGGTGGTGTTTTGTAGGCATGCAAATCTCTAGTTGCGAAGAAGTTAAGAGTAATAGGAAAGCTTACAGTCGCATAGAGAAAGCAACCCTTGGGGGCCGGTTTGTAGTTCTGCTAAATTCTATTTTGGATGAAGTGTGAATCATAAACGGGAACGCTAACATTCACTCAGAGAAAGCAGGGTTGCGGTGGTGGTTTTTAGTCACACTAAACTGGAGTTTGGAGGAAGTACGAGAATAAAAGAATGCTTACATTCACTCAGAAAAAGCAAAGTTGGGGAGGTGGTTTGTAGGTGTACTATACTTTGGAAGAAGTACGAGCGTGATGCATAGGAACGCTTACATTCACGCAAACTATGGGGTGGCCTTTTGTTGGCATGCTAAACTATGTTCCAAAGTCATATATAGGAAAGCTTATAGTGAGAGAAAGCAACTCTCAGGCGGTGTTTTGTAGGTCCGGTAAATTGCATTTTGAAAGCAGTCCGAGATTCATATAAGGGAAAGCCTATATCCACTCAGAGAAAGCAATGTTGGGCTGGTGGTTTGTAGGCATACTAAACTGTATTTTGGAACTCGTATGTATGACTCTCACACTTGACCCAAATTAGAGTTCACCAGGCCTATAAACCACATCCTGAAAGTTGCTTTCTCTAGGTGAATGTAAGCTTTCCTATATAAAACTCTCGAACTTCTTCCAAACTACAGTTTAGCATGCCAACAATACACCACCGGATCGTTGCTTTCTCTGAGTGAACATAAGCATTCCCTTATATGAATCTCTTTTTCCAAAATAGAATTTAGCAGACCTACAAACCAGTCCCCGATGGTTGATTTAGCTATGTGACTGTAATTTTCCCTAGATATGACTCTCGAATTTCCTCCAAACTATAGATTAGCACGCGTACATACGGTACCCAACAGTTGCTTTCTCTGCGTGAATGTAACCGTTCATATACATGACTTTCCTACTTTTTCCGAACTACAGGTATTATGGCCACAAACCACAACCCAAACGTTGCGTTCTGAGTGGATGTAAACCTTCCCATGTTTGACTTTAACAATCGGTGCAAATTAGTTTAGCAGGCTTAGAAACCATCTCCCGAGAGTTGCTTTCTCTAGGTGACTGTAAGCTTTCCTATATAAGACTCTCGAACTTCTTAGAAGTTTTGTGGGCAGTTTAGCATGCCCACAAAACATCACCCCATAGTTTCTTTCTCTGCATGAATGTAACCGTTTGTAACTATGATTCTGGTACTTATTTCAAAACACAATTTAGCAGACCTAAAAATCACCCGCAGAGAGTTTCTTTCTCTAAGTGACAGCTTTCGAACTTCTTCCAGACTACAGTTTAGCATGCCTAAAAACACGAACCCATAGTGGCTTTCAGTGCCTGAATGTAAGCGGTTCTATATGTGATTCTTTTGCTTCTTCCAAATTACAGGTTAGTATACCTACAAACCACCACCCCAACGTTGCTTTCTCTGAGTGAATGTAAGCGTTCCTGTATATGATTCTAACACTTCATTGAAAATAGAGTTTAGCAGGCCTACGAACCACCCCCAGAGAGTTGCTTTCTCTAAATGACTGTAAGCTTCCCAGATATGACTCTCGAACATCCCCCAAACTATAGTTTAGTAGGCATACAAACATCACTCCATAGTTGCTTTCTCTGCATGAATGTAAGCGTTCCTATATATGATTCTCGTACTTCCTCCAAACTAGAGTTTAGTATGCCTACAAAACACAACCCCATCCTTGATTTCTCTGAGTCAATGTACGTGGTCCCCAATATGACTCTCCCCCTTCTTCCAAAGTAGAGTTTTGCAGGCCTACCATCCATCCCCCGTAAATTGGTTTCTATAAATGAGTGTACGCTTTCCTATATAACTTCTTCCAAACTAGAGATTAGCATGGGTGCAAAAAATCCACCGCATAATTGCTTTCTCTGCATGAATGTAAGCGTTCCCATATATCATTCTCCTACTTCTTCCAAACTAGAGTTTAGTATGCCTACAAACCACCACACCATCGTTGCTTTCTCTGAGTGAATGTAACCCTTTCCATATATGATGCTCAGTCTTAAACCACAATAGAGTTTAGCACGCCTACATTCCACAACCAGAGATTTGCTTTCTCTAAGTGACTCTAAGCTTTCTTATATGTGATTCTCAAACTTCGTCCAAACTAGATTTTAGCATGCCTACAATACACCACCCCACAGATGCTTTCTCTGCATGAATGTAAGCGTTCTTTATATGACACTGGTACTTCTTTCAAAATACAATTTAGCAGACCTAAAAATCCACCGCCAAGAGTTGCTTTCTCTAAGTGACTGTCTGCTTTCGAACTTCTTCCAAATTATATATTAGCATGCCTACAAAACACCACCCCATAGTTGCTTTCTCTGCGTCCATATAAGCGTTCATATATATGACTCTCGTACTTCTTCCAAACTGGAGTTTAGTATACCTAAAAACCGCCACTCCAACTTACCTTTCTCTGAGTGAATGAAGCATATCCATGTATGCCTCTTTCACTTCATCCAAATTAGAGTTTAGCGGCCTACAAACCACCTCCTGTGAGTTGCTTTCTCTAGGTGACTGTAAACTTTCCTATATAAGACTCTCGAACTTCTTCCAAACTACAGTTTGGCATGCCAACAATACAGCGCCCCATCATTGATTTCTCTGAGTGAACATAAGCGTTCCCATATATGACTCTCACTCTTTTTCCAAAATAGAATTTAGCAGACCTACACACCAGCCCCCGATGGTTCCTTTCTCTAAGTGACTCTAATTTTCCCCAGATATGACTCTCGAACTTCCTCCAAACTACAGATTATGATGATTACATACACCACCCCACAATTGCTTTCTCTGCGTGAATGTAACCGTTCATATATGACTCTCCTACTTCTTCGAACTACAGTTGTTATTCCTACAAACCACCACGACAAAGTTCTTTCTCTGAGTGAATGCAAGCGTTCTCACACTTCATCCAAATTACAGTTTAGCAGACCTACCAACAAACTACAGAGAGTTGTTTTCTCTGTGTCAGTGTAATCTTTCCTATATAAGGCTCTCGAACTTCTTCCAAACCACAGTTTAGCATGCCTACAAAATACGACCCCAGAGTTGCTTTCTCTGCGTGAATGTAAGCATTCGTATATATGAGTCTCCTACTTCCTCCAAAATACAGTTTAGAATGCTTACAAACCACCACCCAAACGTTGCGTTCTCTGAGTGAATGTAAGCGTTCCCATGTTTGACTCTCACAATTGATGCAAATTAGAGTTTAGCATGCTTAGAAACAATCTGCCGAGAGTTACTTTCTCTAGGTGACTGTAAGCTTTCTTATATAAGACTCGCGAACTTCTTCCAAACTACAGTTTAGCATGCCAACGAAACACTGCCCCATCGTTGATTTCTCTCAGTGAACATAAGCGTTCCCACATATGACTTTCTCTCTTCTTCCAAAATAGAATTTAGCAGATCTACAAAACGGCCCCCGATGGTTGCTTTCTCTAAGTGACTGCAATTTTCCCCAGATAAGACTCCCGAACTTCCTCCAAAGTATATATTAACATGCGTACATACGCCACCCATCAGTTGCTTTCTCTGCGTGAATGTAACCGTTCATATATATGACTCTCCTACTTCTTCCAAACTACAGTTATGATGCCTACAAATCACCACCCAAACGTTGTGTTCTCTGAGTGAATGTAAGCGTTCCCATGTTTGACTCTCACAATTGCTGCTAATTAGTGTTTACAGGCTTGCAAAGCTGTCCCGAGTGTTGCTTTCTCTAGGTGACTCTAAGTTATCCTATATAACACTCTCGAACTCCTTCCAAACTGCAGTTTAGCATCCCCACAACACATCACCCCATAGTTTCTTTCTCTGCATGAATGTAAGCGTTTGTCTATATGACTCTGGTACGTCTTTCAAAATACAATTTAGCAGACCTAAAAATCACCCGCCAAGAGTTGCTTTCTGTAAATGACTGTCAGCTTTCGAACTTCTTCCAATCTATAGTTTAGCATGCCTGCACTACAGCACCCCGTATTTGCTTTCTCTGTGTTAATGTAAGCGTTCGTATTTATGTCTCTCGTACCTCTTCCAAAGTAGAGTTTAGTATGCTCAAAAACGGCCACCCCAACGTTGCTTTCTCTGAGTGAATGTAAGCGTTCCTGTATATGATTCTAACACTTCATTGAAAATAGAGTTTAGCAGGCCTACGAACCACCCCCCCAAGAGTTGCTTTCTCTAAATGACTGTAAACTTCCCAGATATGACTCTCGAACATCCCCCAAACTATAGTTTAGTAGGCATACAAACATCACTCCATAGTTGCTTTCTCTGCATGAATGTAAGCGTTCCTATATATGATTCTCGTACTTCTTCCAAACTAGAGTTTAGTATGCCTACAAACCACAACCCCATCGTTGATTTCTCTGAGTGAATGTACGCAGTCCCCAATATGACTCTCCCCCTTCTTCCAAAGTAGAGTTTTGCAGGCCTACAAACCATCCCCCGAAAGTTGGTTTCTATAAATGACGGTACGTTTTCCTATATATTACTCTTTAACTTCTTGCAAAATAGAGATTAGCATGGCTACAAAAAATCCACCCCATAATTGCTTTCTCTGCATGAATGTAAGTGTTCCCATATATCATTCTCCTACTTCTTCCAAACTAGAGTTTAGTACGCCTACAAACCACCACATCATCGTAGCTTTCTCTGAGTGAATGTAAGCCTTCCCATATATGACTCTCACTCTGAAACCAAAATAGAGTTTAGCACGCCTACATTCCACACCAGAGATTTGCTTTCTCTAAGTGACTCTAAGCTTTCTTATATGTGATTCTCAAACTTCGTCCAAACTAGAGTTTAGCATGCCTAGAAAACACCACCCCACAGTTGCTTTCTCTGCATGAATGTAAGCGTTTGTATATATGACTCTGGTACTTCTTTCAAAATACAATTTAGCAGACCTAAAAATGAACCGCCGAGAGTTGCTTTCTCTAAGTGACTGTCTGCTTTCGAACTTCTTCCAAATTATAATTTAGCATGCCTACAAAACACCACCCCATAGTTACTTTCTCTGCATCAATATAAGCGTTCATATATATGCCTCTCTCACTTCATCTAAATTAGAGTTTAGCAGGCCTACAAACCACGCCCCATGAGTTGCTTTCTCTAGGTGACTGTAAACTTTCCTATATAAGAATCTCCAACTTCTTTCAAACTACACCATGCCAACAAAACACCACACCGTGGTTGCTTTCTCTGAGTGAACATAAGCGTTGCCATATATGACTCACACTCTGTTTCCAAAATAGAATTTAGCAGATCTACAAACCAGCCCAACATGGTTCCTTTCTCTAAGTGACTGTAATTTTCCCCAGATATGACTCTCGCACTTCCTCCAAACTACAGATTAACATGCATACCTGCGCCACCCCACAGTTGCTTTCTCTGCGTGAATGTAACCGTTCATATATATGACTCTCCTACTTCTTCCCAACTACAGTTATTATGCCTTCAAACCATCACGATAATGTTTCTTTCTCTGAGTGAATGAATGCAAGCGTTCTCACATTTCATCCAAATTAGAGTTTAGCACGCCTACCAATAAACTTCCGAGAGCTGTTTTCTCTGTGTCACTGTAATCTTTCCTATATAAGACTCTCGAACTTCTTCCAAACCACAGTTTAGCATGCCAACAAAATACGACCCCAGAGTTGCTGTCTATGCCTGAATGTAAGCGTTCAGATATATGACTCTCGTACTTCCTCCAAAATACAGTTTAGAATGCCTACAAACCACCACCCAAACGTTGCGTTCTCTGAATGAATGAAAGCATTCCCATGTTTGACTCTCACAATTGATGCAAAGTAGAGTTTAGCAGGCCAAGAAAGGATCTCCCGAGAGTTGCTTTCTCTAGGTGACTGTAAGCTTTCCTAAATAAGACTCTCCAACTTCTTCCAAACTACAGGTTAACATGCCCACAAAACATCACCCCATAGTTTTTTCTTTGCATGAATGTAAGCATTAGTATATATGACTCTGGTACTTCTTTCAAAATACAATTTAGCAGACCTAAAAATCACCCACCAAGAGTTGCTTTCTCTAAGTGACTGTTCAGGTTTAGAACTTCTTCCAAACTATAGCATGCTTACAAAACACCACCCCGTAGTTGCTTTCTCTGGGTGAATGTAAGCGTTCCCAAATATCATTCTCGTACTTCTTCCAAACTAATTAGTATGCCTACAAAAACCAGCCCAATGTTGTTTCTCTGAGGGAATGTAAGCGGTCCCATGTTTGACTCACACACTTCATCCAAATTAGAGTTTAGCATGTGTACAAACCATCTCCCGAGAGTTGCTTTCCCTAGGTGATGGTAATCATTCCTGTATAAGGTTCTCCAACTTCTTCCAAACTGCAGTTTAGCATGCCTACAAAACCTGACGCCATAAGTGCTTTCTCTGCGTGAATGTAAGTGTTCCTATATAGGACTCTCGTACTTCTTCCAAACTACAGTTTAGTATGCCCTACAAACCACCACCCAAACGTTGTTTTCTCTGAGTGAATGTAAGCGTTCCCATATATGACTCTCACACTTCAACCAAAATAGAGTTTAGCAGGCCTACATTCCACACCCAGAGATTTGCTTTCTCTAAGTGACTGTAAGCTTTCTTATATGTGATTCTCAAACTTCGTCCAAACTAGAGTTTAGCATGCCTATAAAACACCACCCCATAGTTACTTTCAGTGCGTCAAAATGTATGTGTTCCTATATGTGATTCTCGTGCTTCTTCCAAACTGCAGTTTAGTAAGCCTACAAACAACCCCATCATTGCTTTCTCTGAGGGAATTTAAGCATTCTCATATATGACTCTCACACTTCAACCAAAACAGGGTTTTGCAGGCCTACAAACCACCCGCCAAGACTTGCTTTTTCAAAGTGGCTGTTACCTTTCCTATATAGGACTCTGGAACTTCTCCCAAGCTAGACTTTAACATGTCTACCTGACACTACTCCGTAGTTGCTCTCGGTGTGTGAATGTAAGCGTTCCTATATATGAGTCTTGTACTTCTTCCTAACTAGCATCTGGCATGCCAAAATAACACTCCCCCATAGTTGCTTTCTTTGAGTCAATGTAAACATTCCTATATATGTCTCTCGCACTTCTTCCAAACTTGAGTTATGTCTACAAACCAATCCCCGACAGCTGTTTTCTCTGAACGAATTTAAGCGTTCCTAGATAGGACTATGGCACTTCCTCCAAACTAGAGTTTAGCAAGCCTACACTCCACCCCCGTTCGTTGCTTTCTCTAAGTTACTGTAAGCTTTCCTATACATGGCTCTCGAAATTTTCCAAACTAGAGTTAGCATGCCTACTATACACCTACACATAATTGCTTTGTCTGAGTGAATATAAGCCTTCCTCTATATGACTGTCGCACTTTTTCCAAATTAGAGTGTAGCCAGCCTGGAAAGCACCCCTTATAGTTGCTTTCATTGAGTGAATGTTAACATTCCTATGTATGACTCTCGCAACTTTTCCAATCTAAGATTTTAGCAATGCTACAAATCCCCCGCCGAGAGTTCCTATACATAACTGTCCTCTTTTTCCAAGCTAGAGTTTAGGAAGCCTAGAAACCGTCCCCCCGTAGACGCTTTATGTGAATGTAAGCGTTCCTATATATGACTCTCGCCTTCCTCCAAACTAGAGCTTAGCAAGCCTACAAACCAACTCCCTATAATTGCTTTCTCTGAATGAATGATATCGTTCCTATATAAGACTCTCGAACTTCTTCCAAACCAGAGTTTAACAAGCCAAAAAAGCACCCCCCATAGATGCTTCCTCTAACTCAAAGCTAATATTCCTATATATGATTCAGCTTCTTCATCCAAACTAGAGTAAGGCAAGCCTACAAATCACACACCAATAGTTGCTTTCTATCAGTAAATGTAAGCATCCCTATATATGACTATAGCAATTCTTCCAAACTGGAGTTTAGCAAGCCTCCAGACCCCCGGACCCCACTCCATAGTACCCTGGGCATTGGCGCCTGCCTGTCATGCAGGACATAGGGGCGGACCCTCATCTCAGACACGGCATTGGTGGATTGTAGGCTTTTTTAAGTTTTTGAATTGAAGAAGTCTGAGAATTGGAATTGGGTTTAGGGTAAGGTTAGGTGTTAGGGACTAGGATTAGGTTTAGGGGTTAGGGTTTTAGGTTAGAATTAGGGTTAGGATTACTGTTAGGGTTAGAGATTAGGATTATGTTTAGTGGTTGGGTTTAGGTTTACGGTGAGAGGCAAGAGTAAGGATCAGGGATTAGGGTTACTGTTAGGAGTTAGATTCAGGGCTTACTAAGGGTTTGGTTTAGATATAGGGTTAGGGCTTACGTTTAACGGTGTGTGTTAGGGCACGGGCCCTGTCTAACGTACAGGGCACTGTGGATGTGGAGCAAGGCTGGGTCCCCACTTCATCGTACCCTGGGTGTTGGGCTTCAACTGTCATGCAGGACAAAGGCAGAGGCTCATCTCACGCATGGTTAGGATTAAGGTTTAAGGTTAGGGTCAGGGTTGAGGGTTAGGGTGAGGGTTAACAGTTAGAGTTAGGGTAAGGGGGTTAGGGATAGGGTTAGGGTTAAGGGTTAGGTTTATGGTTCAGGTTTAAGGTTAGCATTAGAGGGTAGGTTTAGTGTAACTGTAGGTCAGTGTTGGGGTTAAATCTCTAGGCATTAGGGTAAAGGTTAGTGTTATGGTTAAGAGTTAGGGTTAGGGTTAGTGTTGGTAGGGTTAAGGTTAGGGTTGGCGTTTCAGAATTAGGGATTAGGTGTTATGGTTATGGCTAGGAGTTAGGGTTAGAATTACGGTATAGGCTTGTTCTCAGGGTGTCATGCATTAACGTTAAGATAAGGGGTTGAACTTAGGGTTACGGTGAGGTTTACGTGTTGAGGTGAGCAGTAGGATCAGGGTTAGGTGTTATGTTCTGGGTTAGGGTTATGGGTGACGGGTAGGGTTTATGCTTAGGGCATGGGCCCTGTATGCACTAGGAGGCGAAGTTAGGAGTCTGTGATGGTCGCTGAGAACACACTCTATCCCACGCAGTGTATGGGCCTCTCGGTTTCATGCCGGACACTGTGGCAGAGCAGGCTTTCATGCATGGCTTAGTAGGATTGTAGGCTTTCAAAACTCTGAGAAAACAAGAAGTCTGAGAATTAGATTTAGGGTTAAAATTACGGCACGGTTTAGGGATGAAGATTAGTGATAGGGTGAGGGCTTAGGGTTAGGGGATAGGGTTAGGGTTAGGGTTGTGGTAGGGTGAAAGTTAGGGTTTTCATTTTAGATATAGGGATGAGGTGTTATGGTTATGACTATGGTTTAGGATTAGAATTATGGGATAGGGCTTCTTCTCAGGGTGTTATGCATTAACGTTAATTTAAGGGGATAAGTTAGCATTACGGGGAGGTTTATGGTTTACGTTTAGGAATAGGATCATGGTTAGGTGTTATGTTCAGGGTGAGGGTTATCTGTTAGGGGCAGTGCTTATACTTAGCGTACAGGCCCTGTCTGCACTGGGCGGCGGGCGGGGGTTAGGGGGATCGGATTGTCCCCGGGAACACACACTATTGAACGCTGGGTGTGGATTCCTGGGTTTCATGCAGGACACAGTGGCAGAGCACCCTTTAACTCATGGCATGGGAGGTTTGTAGGCTTTCTAAACTCTGAGAAAGCAAGAAGTCTGAGAATTAGATTTAGGGGTAGGATTCTGGTAATGTTTAGGGATGAAGATTAGTGTTAGGGTGGAGTCTTAGGGTTAGGTGTTAGGGTTAAATGTTAGTGTTAGGTTTAACAGTTACAGTTAGGTTTACGTTTAAGATTCAGGGTTAGGGTTAAGGTTTGGGTTTAGCGTTTGGCACAGGGTTAGGCTTCAGTATTAGCCTTATGGATAAGGATTAGGAGTAGGGTTAGGGTTAAGGGTTAGTGTCAGGGTTAATGGTAAGTTTCAAGATTGAGGGTTAGGGTTGCGGTTAGGGTTAGGTTTAGCGTTAGGGGTTAGGGTTAGGCTTAGGGTTAAAGGATAGTATTATGGTTAAGTGTTGGGCTTAGGGTTAGGGTTTAGTGTTAGCGTTATCATTAAGGATTAGGGTTAGGGTCAGGGTTAAATGCTTGGGTGCGGGTAATGGTTAGGGTCAGGGTTAAGATTTACGGATAGCGTTAGTGTTAAGGGTTATGGGTAGGTTTAGGGTTCAGGGTTAGAGTTAGCATTAGGGCTTAAGGTTAGGATTAGGCAGGAGGTTAGATTTAGGGTTAGATCTAAGCGTTAGGGTAAGGGCTAGGGTTAGGGTTAAGAGATAGGGTTAGGTTTAATGCTTAGGATTAGGGTTAGGGTTTGGGGTTAAAGTAAGTGTTAGGGGTTAGCTTTAAGGATCAAAGGTTAGGGTTATTTTTAGCTGTAGTGTTAGGGTTAGGGAAAAGGGATCCCATTAGCATTAAGGGTCTTCCTTACTGTAGGGTTAAGGGTTAGGCTTAGAGTTAAAGGTTAAGGTTAGGGTCAGTGTTAAGAATTAGGGGGAGGGTTAACGGTTAGGGTAAAGGTTAAGTGTTAGGGTTAGGGATTAGCGATTAGGGTTTTTGGTTAGTGTTAGGGTTAGAGGTTAGGAGTTCGTGTTTTATGAAGGGGTATGGTTAGAATTAGGATTGGGGTTAGAGTTAGGGTTAGGTATAGGGGTTAGGTTTAGGGGTTAGTTTTAGGGTAAAAGGATAGGATTAGGGTTACGGGTTGGGCTTAGGTTTAGGGTTAAAGTTTACTGCTAGGGTTAGGGATAGGGTTCAGGGTTAGCTTTAGGGGTTCTGGTTAGGGTTAGGTGTTAGGTTAGTGTCAGGGTTAGGTCTAGTCGTGAGGGTAAGGTTTAGGGTTAGCTTTAAGAGCTAGGGTTAGGTTTAATGGTTAGGATTAGGATTAGGGTTAAGGGTTAGCGTAAGGCTTAGGGGTTTGGGTGAAGGGTTAGGGTTTTTGTTAGGCATAGCGTTGGGGTTAGAAGTAAGGGTTACTGTCAGTGTTAGGGTTGTAGGTAGGGTTCCGGTTAGGGTTAGCGGTTTAGAATTAGGGTTAGGGATTAGGTGTTCCAGTGATGACTAGGAGATAGGGTTAGAATTATGGGATAGGGGTTGTTCTCAGGACATGGGTTATGCATTTACGTTAGGATAAGCGGTTAAAGTTAGGCTCACGGTGAGGTTTACGTGTTAAGGGGAGAAATAGGAACAGGGTTGGGTGTTATGTTCAGGGTTAGGGTTATCTGTTAAAGGTATTGTTTATGCTTAGCGCACGGGCCCTGTCTGCATTGGGCGGGCGGGGGGAGTTTAGGGGGCTGGGATTGTACCCGGGAACCCACTCTATCATACTCTGGGTATGGGCCCGTGGGTTTCATGCAGGACACAGTGGTAGAGCCTCTTTTCATGCATGGCATGGGAGGATTGCAGGCTTTCTAAACTCTAAGAAAGAAAGAAGTCTGAGAATTAGATTTAGGGTTAGCATTATGGTTAGGGTTAAGGATGAAGTTTAGTGTTAGGATGAGGGCTTAAGGTTAGGGATTAGGGTTAGGGTTAAAGGTTACTCTTAGGTTTAACGGTTACAGTTCGGTTAGGGTTGAGGTTTACGGTTAGGGTTAAGATGAGGGGTTAGGGTTTGGTAGACGTTTAGGGTTAAGTGTTAGGTTTAGGGTTGAAGATTAGGATTAGGTTTAGGATTAAAGGTTAGCGTGAGAGTTAACGCTTAGGGTTAAGGTTAAGAGTTAGGGTTTACGGTTAGGCTTAGGGTTAGATTTAGCGTTAGAGTTATGTGCTATGGTTTGTGTTAGGGGTTAGGGTTAGGTTTACTGTTCACGGTTAGGGTTGGGTTTAGGGGTTAGCATTAGGGTTAGGGATTAGGTTTAGGGTAAGGGTCTAGAGTTAATGTTGGGCTTTAGGCTCGGGGCTTAGGTTCAGTGTCAGGGGTTAGCGTTGGTGGTAGGGCTTAGCTTTAGCGGTCAGTTTAAGGGCACAGGACCTGGTTAATCTACGGTGAGAGGGGTGCGGAGGAGTCACCACGAAAGCACAACATCATTCCCTGGGCCTTGGGAGAGGACCTACATGCAGGACTCAGGCGGAGCCTCATCTCACACATGGCATGGATGTATTGTAGACTTGCTTGACTCTGGGAATGGAAGTAGTGTGAGAATTAGGGTTGGGGTTGGGGTTAGGGTTTTTCGTGTTAGGGGTTAGGTTTTGAGTCAGGGTTAGGTGCTAGGGATTAGTGGTTAGGGTTAGAGTTAGTGTTAGGGGTAAGGTGTTAAGTCTGGGTTAGGGGGCCAGCGTAAGGTTTAGGGTTGGAGTTAGCGTTAGGGTTAGGGGTTAGGGTTAAGGGATAGGGTTAGGATTCAGGGTGAGGGTTAGAGGGTTAACAGTTGGGGTTAGGCTTAGGGGTTAGGGATAGTGTTAGGGTTAAGGGTTAGGAGCTTGGTTCAGGTTTAAGGTTAGCATTAGGGGTTGGGGTTAGTGTTAACTGTAGGTCAGTGTTGGGGTTAGATCTCTAGGCATTAGGGTAAAGGTTAGGGTTAGGGTTAAGAGTTAGAGTTCTGTTTAATGGTTAGGATTGGGAATAGGGTTAAGGGTTAGGGTTAAGGTTAGGGGTTATGACGAAGGATCAACGGTTAGGGTTACTTTTAGGCGTAGGGTTAGGGTAAGGGGTTAGGGTTAGTGTTAGTGTTGTCGGTCGGGTTAAGGTTAGGGTTGGCGCTTCAGAATTAGGGATTAGGTGTTACGGTTATAGCTAGGAGGCAGGGTTATAATGACGGTATAGGGCTTGTTCTCAGGGTGTCATGCATTAACGTTAAGATATGGGGTTAAAGTTAGGGTTATGGTGAGGTTTACCTGTTAAGGTGAGCAGTAGGATCAGGGTTAGGTGTTATGTTGTGGGTTAGGCTTATGGGTGAGGGGTAGGGTTTATGCTTAGGGCACGGGCCCTGTATGCCCTAGGAGGCAAAGTTAGGTGTCTGTGATGGTCGCTGGGAACCCACTCTACCGCACGCAGTGTATGGGCCTCTGGGTTTCATGCAGGACACTGTGGTAGAGCCTCCTTTCACGCATGGCGTGGGAGGATTGCAGGCTTTCTAAACTCTAAGAAAGCAAGAAGTCTGAGAATTAGATTTAGGGTTAGGGTTATGGTTAGGGTTAAGGATGAAGTTTAGTGTTAGGGTGAGGGCTTAGGCTTAGGGATTATGGTTAGGGTTAAAGGTTACTCTTAGATTTAACGGTTACACTTTGGTTTAGGGCTGAGGTTTAAGGTTAGGGTTAAGATGAGGGGTTAGGGTTTGGTACAGGGTTAGGGTTAAGTGTTAGGTTTAGGGTTGAAGATTAGGATTAGGGTTAGGATTAAAGGTTAGCGTGAGAGTTAACGCTTAGGGTTAAGGTTAAGAGTTAGGGTTTAGGGTTAGGGTTAGGGTTAGGGTTAGTTTTAGGTTTAGAGTTATGTGCTATGCTTTGTGTTAGAGGTTAGGGTTAGGTTTACTGTTCACGGTTAGGGTTACGTTTAGGGGTTAGCATTAGGGTTAGGGTTAAGGGATAGGATTAGGGTTAAGTGTTGGGCTTAGGGTTAGGGTTTAGTGTTAGGGTTATCATTAAGGATTAGGGTTAGGGTCAGGGTTAAATGCTTGGGTGCGGGTAATGGTTAGGGTCAGGGTTAAGGTTTACGGATAGGGTTAGTGTTAAGGGTTACGGGTAGGTTTAGGTTTCAGGGTTAGCGTTAGCATTAGTACTTAAGGTTAGGATTAGGCGGGAGGTTAGATTTAGGGTTAGAACTAGGCGTTAGGGTCAGGGCTAGGGTTAGGGTTAAGAGATAGGGTTAGGTTTAATGCTTAGGATTAGGGTTAGGGTTTGGGGTTAAAGCAAGTGTTAGGGGTTAGGTTTAATGATCAAAGGTTAGGGTTATTTTTAGCTGTAGTGTTAGGGTTAGGGATAAGGGATACCATTAGCATTAAGGGTCTTCCTTACTGTAGGGTTAAGGGTTAGGCTTAGAGTTAAAGGTTAAGGTTAGGGTCAGTGTTAAGAATTAGGGGGAGGGTTAACGGTTAGGGTAAAGGTTAAGCGTTAGGGTTAGGGATTAGCGATTAGGGTTTTTGGTTAGTGTTAGGGTTAGAGGTTAGGAGTTCGTGTTTCATGAAGGGGTATGGTTAGAATTAGGATTGGGGTTAGAGTTAGGGTGAGGTATAGGGGTTAGGTTTAGGGGTTAGTTTTAGGGTAAAAGGATAGGATTAGGGTTATGAGTTGGACTTAGGTTTAGGGTTAAAGTTTACTGTTAGGGTTAGGGATAGGGTTCAGGGTTAGCTTTAGGGGTTCTGGTTAGCGTTAGGTGTTAGGTTAGTGTCAGGCTTAGGTCTAGTCGTGAGGGTAAGGTTTAGGGTTAGCTTTAAGAGCTAGGGTTAGGTTTAATGTTTAGGATTAGGATTAGGGTTAAGGGTTAGCGTAAGGCTTAGGGGTTTGGGTGAAGGTTTAGGGTTTTTGTTAGGCATAGCGTTGGGGTTAGAAGTAAGGGTTACTGTCAGTGTTAGGGTTGTAGGTAGGGTTACGGTTAGGGTTAGCGGTTTAGAATTAGTGTTAGGGATTAGGTGTCACAGTGATGACTAGGAGATAGGGTTAGAATTATGGGATAGGGGTTGTTCTCAGGAAATGGGTTATGCATTAACGTTAGGATAAGAGGTTAAAGTTAGGCGCACGGTGAGGTTTACGTGTTAAGGGGAGAAATAGGAACAGGGTTGGGTGTTATGTTCAGGGTTTGGGTTATCTGTTAAAGGTATTGTTTATGCTTAGCGCACGGGCCCTGTCTGCATTAGGCGGGCGGGGGGAGTTTAGGGGGCTGGGATTGTACCCGGGAACCCACTCTATCATACTCTGGGTATGGGCCCGTGGGTTTCATGCAGGACACAGTGGTAGAGCCTCCTTTCACGCATGGCATGGGAGGATTGCAGGCTTTCTAAACTCTAAGAAAGCCAGAAGTCTGAGATTGGATTTAGGGTTAGGATTCTGGTTAGGGTTAAGGATGAAGTTTAGTGTTAGGGTGAGGGCTTAGGGTTAGGGATTAGGGTTAGGGTTAAAGGTTACTCTTAGGTTTAACGGTTACACTTTGGTTTCGGGTTGAGGTTTACTGTTAGGGTTAAGATGAGGGGTTAGGGTTTGGTACAGGGTTAGGGTTAAGTGTTAGGTTTAGGGTTGAAGATTAGGATTAGGGTTAGGATTAAAGGTTAGCGTGAGAGTTAACGCTTAGTGTTAAGGTTAAGAGTTAGGGTTTAGGTTTAGGGTTAGGGTTAGGGTTAGTTTTAGGGTTAGAGTTATGTGCTATGGTTTGTGTTAGAGGTTAGGTTTAGGTTTACTGGTCACGTTTAGGGTTACGTTTAGGGGTTAGCATTACGGTTAGGGTTAGGGTTAGGGTTAAGGGTTTAAAATTTTAAAATTTCCCTGCCTTTTAAAACAATGGAAAATTAATGGTGGGTTAGGGTTAGGGTTAAGGTTAGGGTTAGGGTTAGGGTTAAGGGTTTAAAATTTTAAAATTTTAAGGTTTAAGTGTTAAGGGTTAAGTGTTTAAAATTGAAAATTTTAAAATTTCCCTGAAAAATGGTGGTGGGTTAGGGATAGGGTTAAGGTTAGGGTTAGGGTTAGTGTTAGGGTTAAGGGGTTAAAATTTTAAAATTTCCCTGCCTTTTAAAACAATGGAAAAATGGTGGTGGGATGATACTTAGAAGAATGGCTTCTTGTCTGTCTCCACTAACAAAAATAGGCAACACCAAGTCAGCTACTCCTCAGCATAGTTATGTCCGTCGCAGCCTTCTTGGGTTTCAGGAGTCACAAACAAACGTTATCACAATTATGGTGAAACGCTGAATACCTGCAAATAATTTTCAACGTAGTGGTTAATTGAAAAGCTCTGCGGCATACTTCTTGGAACAAGCCAGTTACCTGTTCCCACGCAAAGAGGAGTATATAGAAACATGGTGGATTTCCAGCTGATGAAGTAAAGGATTATTAAAGGAACGGGATGACCATGGTGATAATCGTTAATTCTCTGAAACAGAATCCGCCCTTTTCACCTGCCAAACACATGCCCACTTCTCCTCTCTGGGGATAATAAAAACTAACCAGCAAACTGACAGAGGGCCTGAACCCCAAATCAACATTGACCACACACAAAAAAAAAACCGTACCCTCCAGCTACTAATTATAATGCTAACTTGCAAAATTTCCCTGCATTATAAAACCATGGAAAAATGGTGGTGGGATGATACTTAGAAGAATGGCTTCTTGTCAGTCTCCACTAACAAAAATAGGCAACACCAAGTCAGCTACTCCTCAGCATAGTTATGTCTGTCGCAGCCTTCTTTGGTTTCAGGAGGCACAAACAAACGTTATCACAATTATGGTGAAACCCTGAACACCTGCAAATAATTTTCAACGTAGTGGTTAATTGAAAAGCTCTGCGGCATATTTCTTGGAACAAGCCAGCTACCTGTTCCCACGCAAAGAGGAGTATATAGAACCATGGTGGATTTCCAGCTGATGAAGTAAAGGATTATTAAAGGAACGGGATGACCATGCGGATCCTGTTTAATTCTCTGAAACAGAATTCGCCCTTTTCACCTGCCAAACACATGCCCACTTCTCCTCTCTGGGGATAATAAAAACTAACCAGCGAACTGACAGAGGGCCTCACCCCCCCATCCACATCGACCACGCACAAAAAAAAACCGTACCCTCCAGCTACTAATTATAATGCTAACTTGCAAAATTTCCCTGCATTTTAAAACAATGGAAAAATGGTGGTGGGATGATACTTAGAAGAATGGCTTCTTGTCAGTGTCCACTAACAAAAATAGGCAACACCAAGTCAGCTACTCCTCAGCATAGTTATGTCCGTCGCAGCCTTCTTGGGTTTCAGGAAGCACAAACAAACGTTATCACAATTATGGTGAAACGCAGAACACCTGCAAATAATTTGCAACGTAGTGGTTAATTGAAAACCTCTGCGGCATACTTCTTGGAACAAGCCAGTTACCTGTTCCCACGCAAAGAGGAGTACATAGAACCATGGTGGATTTCCATCTGATGAAGTAAAGGATTATTAAAGGAACGGGATGACCATGGGGATCATCGTCAATTCTCTGAAACAGAATCCGCCCTTTTCACCTGCCAAACACATGCCCACTTCTCCTCTCTGGGGATAATAAAAACTAACCAGCGAACTGACAGAGGGCCTGACCCCCCCCATCCACATCGACCACAAAAAAAAAAAAAAAAAAACCGTACCCTCCAGCTACTAATTATAATGCTAACTTGCAAAATTTCCCAGCATTTTAAAACAATGGAAAAATGGTGGTGGGATGATACTTAGAAGAATGGCTTCTTCTCCGTCTCCACTAACAAAAATAGGCAACACCAAGTCAGCTACTCCTCAGCATAGTTATGTCCGTCGCAGCCTTCTTGGGTTTCAGGAGGCACAAACAAACGTTATCACAATTATGGTGAAACGCTGAACACCTGCAAATAATTTTCAACGTAGTGGTTAATTGAAAAGCTCTGCGGCATACTTCTTGGAACAAGCCAGTTACCTGTTCCCACGCAAAGAGGAGTATATAGAACCATGGTGGATTTCCAGCTGATGAAGTAAAGGATTATTAAAGGAACGGGATGACCATGGGGATCATCGTCAATTCTCTGAAACAGAATCCGCCCTTTTCACCTGCCAAACACATGCCCACTTCTCCTCTCTGAGGATAATGAAAACTAACCAGCGAACTGACAGAGGGCCTGACCCCCCCATCCACATCGACCACACACAAAAAAAAAAACCGTACCCTCCAGCTACTAATTAAAATGCTAAGTTGCAAAATTTCCGTGCATTTTAAAACAATGGAAAAATGGTGGTGGGATGATACTTAGAAGAATGGCTTCTTGTCTGTCTCCACTAACAAAAATAGGCAACTCTAAGTCAGCTACTCCTCAGCATAGTTATGTCCGTCGCAGCCTTCTTGGGTTTCAGGAGGCACATATAAACGTTACCAAAATTATGGTGAAACGCTGAAAACCTGCAAATAATTTTCAACCTACTGGTTAATTTGAAAACTCTCCAGCATACTTCTTGGAACAAGCCAGGTACCTGTGCCCACGCATAGAGGAGTATATAGAAACATGGTGTAATCCCAGCTGATGAAGCAAAGGATTCTTAAAGGAATAAGATGACCATGCGGATCCTGTTTAATTCTCTGAAACAGAATCCGCACTTTTCACATGCCAAACACATGCCCCATACTCTTCTCTGGGGATAATAAAAACAAACCAGCGATCTGACAGAGGGCCTGAACAACCATCCTGACCGACCCCACAGAAAAAAAGTACCCTCCAGCTACTAATTATAATGCCAATTTGCAAAATTTCCCTACATTTTAAACAATGGAGAAATGAGGGTGGGATGATACTTAGAAGAATGGCTTCTTGTCAGTCTCCACTAACAAAAATAGGCAACACCAAGTCAGCTACTCCTCAGTAGAGTTATGTCCGTCACAGCCTTCTTGTGTTTCAGGAGGCACAAGCAAACGTTATCACAATTATGGGAAACGCTGAACACCTGCAAATAATTTTCAACGTAGTGGTTAATTGAAAAGCTCTGCGGCATACTTCTTGGAACAAGCCAGTTACCTGTTCCCACGCAAACAGGAGTATATAGAACCATGGTGGATTTCCA
This sequence comes from Eulemur rufifrons, assembly GCF_041146395.1. Classification (NCBI taxonomy): domain Eukaryota; kingdom Metazoa; phylum Chordata; class Mammalia; order Primates; family Lemuridae; genus Eulemur; species Eulemur rufifrons. The sequence continues at coordinate 354,694 of NW_027182875.1, forward strand.
GCTGATGAAGTAAAGGATTATTAAAGGAACGGGATGACCATGGGGATCATCGTTAATTCTCTGAAACAGAATCCGCCCTTTTCGCCTGACAAACACATGCCCACTTCTCCTCTCTGGGGATAATAAAAACTAACCAGCGAACTGACAGAGGGCCTCACCCCCCCATCCACATCGACCACGCACAAAAATAAACCGTACCCTCCAGCTACTAATTATAATGCTAACTTGCAAAATTTCCCTGCATTTTAAAACAATGGAAAAATGGTGGTGGGATGATACTTAGAAGAATGGCTTCTTGTCAGTGTCCACTAACAAAAATAGGCAACACCAAGTCAGCTACTCCTCAGCATAGTTATGTCCGTCGCAGCCTTCTTGGGTTTCAGGAAGCACAAACAAACGTTATCACAATTATGGTGAAACGCTGAACACCTGCAAATAATTTGCAACGTAGTGGTTAATTGAAAAGCTCTGCGGCATACTTCTTGGAACAAGCCAGTTACCTGTTCCCACGCAAAGAGGAGTATATAGAACCATGGTGGATTTCCATCTGATGAAGTAAAGGATTATTAAAGGAACGGGATGACCATGGGGATCATCGTCAATTCTTTGAAACAGAATCCGCCCTTTTCACCTGCCAAACACATGCCCACTTCTCCTCTCTGGGGATAATAAAAACTAACCAGCGAACTCACAGAGGGCCTGACCCCCCCCATCCACATCGACCACAAAAAAAAAAAAAAAAACCGTACTCTCCAGCTACTAATTATAATGCTAACTTGCAAAATTTCCCTGCATTTTAAAACAATGGAAAAATCGTGGTGGGATGATACTTAGAAGAATGGCTTCTTGTCACTCTCCACTAACAAAAATAGGCAACACCACGTCAGCTACTCCTCAGCATAGTTATGTCCGTCGCAGCCTTCTTGGGTTTCAGGAGGCACAAACAAACGTTATCACAATTATGGTGAAACGCTGAACAACTGCAAATCATTTTCAACGTAGTGCTTAATTGAAAAGCTCTGCGGCATACTTCTTGGAACAAGCCAGTTACCTGTTCCGAGGAAAAGAGGATTATATAGAACCATGGTGGATTTCCAGCTGATGAAGTAAAGGATTATTAAAGGAAAGGGATGACCATGGGGATCCTGTTTAATTCTCTGAAACAGAATCCGCCCTTTTCACCTGCCAAACACATGCCCACTTCTCCTCTCTGGGGATAATAAAAACTAACCAGCGAACTGACAGAGGGCCTAACCCCCCCATCCACATCGACCACACACAAAAAAAACCGTACCCTCCAGCTACTAATATAATGCTAACTTGCAAAATTTTCCTGCATTTTTAAACAATGAAAAATGTTGGTGAGATGATACTTAGAAGAATGGAATCTTGTCAGTCTCCACTAACAAAAATAGGCAAAACCAAGTCAGCTACGCCTCAGCATAGTTATGTCCGTCGCAGCCTTCTTGGGTTTCAGGAGGCACAAACAAACGTTATCACAATTACGGTGAAACGCTGAACACCTGCAAATAATTTTCAACGTAGTGGTTAATTGAAAAGCTCTGCGGCATACTTCTTGGAACAAGCCAGTTACCTGTTCCCACGGAAAGAGGAGTATATAGAACCATGGTAGATTTCCAGCTGATGAAGTAAAGGATTATTAAAGGAATGGGATGACCATGGGGATCATCGTTAATTCTCTGAAACAGAATCCGCCCTTTTCACCTGCCAAACACATGCCCACTTCTCCTCTCTCGGGATAATAAAAACTAACCAGCGAACTGACAGAGGGCCTGACCCCCCCATCCATATCGACCACACACACACACAAAAACAACCGTACCCTCCAGCTACTAATTATAATGCTAACTTGCAAAATTTCCCTGCATTTTAAAACAATGGAAATATGGTGGTGGGATGATACTTAGAAGAATGGCTTCTTGTCAGTCTCCACTAACAAAAAGAGGCAACACCAAGTCAGCTACTCCTCAGCATAGTTATGTCCGTCGCACCTTCTTGGGCTTCAGGAGGCACAAACAAACGTTATCACAATTATGGTGAAACGCTGAAAACCTGCAAATATTTTCAACGTACTGGTTAATTGAAAAGCCCTGCGGCATACTTCTTGGAACAAGCCAGTTATCTGTTCCCACGCAAAGAGGAGAATATAGAACCATGGTGGATTTCCAGCTGATGAAGTAAAGGATTATTAAAGGAACGGGATGAGCATGGGGATCATCCTTAATTCTCTGAAACAGAATCCGCCCTTTTCACCTGCCAAACACATGCCCACTTCTCCTCTCTAGGGATAATAAAAACTAACCAGCGAACCGACAGAGGGCCTGACCCCCCCATCCACATCGACCACACACACAAAAAAAAAACGTACCCTCCAGCTACTAATTATAATGCTAACTGCAAAATTTCCCTGCATTTTAAAACAATGGAAAAATGGTGGTGGGATGATACTTGGAAGAATGGCTTCTTGTCAGTCTCCACTAACAAAAATAGGCAACACCAAGTCAGCTACTCCTCAGCATAGTTATGTCCGTCGCAGCCTTCTTGGGCTTCAGGAGGCACAAACAAACGTTATCACAATTATGATGAAACGCTGAACACCTGCAAATAATTTTCAACGTAGTGGTTAATTGAAAAGCTCTACGGCATACTTCTTGGAACAAGCCACTTACCTGTTCCCACGCAAAGAGGAGTATATAGAACCATGGTGGATTCCCAGCTCATGAAGCAAAGGATTCTTAAAGGAACGGGATTACCATGCAGATCCTGTTTAATTCTCTGAAATAGATCCGCAGTTTTCACCTGCCATACTAATACCCACTTCTCCTCTCTGGGGATAATAAAAACAAGCCAGCGAACTGACAGAGGGCCTCACCAACACATCCACACCGACCCCACAGGAAAAAAAAAAAAAAAAAAAAAACAACACCGTAGCCTCCAGCTATTAATTATAATGCTAACTTGCAAAATTTTCCTGCATTTTTAAACAATGGAAAAATGATGATGAGATGATACTTAGAAGAATGGATTCTTGTCAGTCTCCACTAACAAAAATAGGCAACACCAAGTCAGCTACTCCTCAGCATCGTTATGTTCGTGGCAACCTTCTTGGGTTTCAGGAGGCAAAAACAAACGTTATCACAATTATGGTGAAACGCTGAACACCTGCAAATAATTTTCAACGTAGTGGTTAATTGAAAAGCTCTGCGGCATACTTCTTGGAACAAGCCAGTTACCTGTTCCCACGCAAAGAGCAGTATATAGAACCATGGTGGATTTCCAGCTGATGAAGTAAAGGATTATTAAAGGAACGGGCTGACCATGGGGATCATCGTTAATTCTCTGAAACAGAATCCGCCCTTTTCACCTGCCAAACACATGCCCACTTCTCCTCTCTGGGGATAATAAAAACTAACCAGCGAACTGACAGAGGGCCTGATCCCCCCATCCACATCGACCACAAACAAAAAAAAAACCGTACCCTCCAGCTACTAATTATAATGCTAACTTGCAAAATTTCCCTGCATTTTAAAACAATGGAAAAATGGTGGTGGGATGATACTTAGAAGAATGGCTTCTTGTCTGTCTCCACTAACAAAAATAGGCAACACCAAGTCAGCTACTCCTCAGCATAGTTATGTCTGTCGCAGCCTTCTTGGGTTTCAGGAGGCACATACAAACGTTATCACAATTATGGTGAAACGCTGAAAACCTGCAAATAATTTTCAACGTACTGGTTAATTTGAAAACTCTCCAGCATACTTCTTGGAACAAGCCATGTACCTGTGCCCACGGATAGAGGAGTATATAGAAACGTGGTGGAATCCCAGCTGATGAAGCAAAGGATTCTTAAAGGAATGAGATGACCATGCGGATCCTGTTTAATTCTCTGAAATAGAATCCGCACTTTTCTCCTGCCAAACACATGCCCATTTCTCCTCTCTGGTTATAATAAAAACTAACCAGCGAACTGACAGAGGGCCTGACCCCCCCATCCACATCGACCACACAAAAAAAAAAACCATACCCTCCAGCTACTTATTATAATGCTAACTTCCAAAATTTCCCTGCATTTTAAAAAATGCAAAAATGGTGGTGGGATGATACTTAGAAGAATGGCTTCTTGTCTGTCTCCACTAACAAAAATAGGCAACACCAAGTCAGCTACTCCTCAGCATAGTTATGTCCGTCGCAGCCTTCTTGGGTTTCCGGAGGCACATACAAACGTTATCACAATTATGGTGAAACGCTGAAAACCTGCAAATAATTTTCAACGTACTGGTTAATTTGTAAACTCTCCAGCATACTTCTTGGAACAAGCCAGGTACCTGTGCCCACGCATAGAGGAGTATATAGAAACATGGTGGAATCCCAGCTGATGAAGCAAAGGATTCTTAAAGGAATGAGATGACCATGCGGATCCTGTTTAATTCTCTGAAACAGAATCCGCACTTTTCACCTGCCAAACACATGCCCACTACTCTTCTCTGGGGATAATAAAAACAAACCAGCGATCTGACAGAGGGCCTGAACACCCATCCTGACTGACCCCAAAAAAAAATGTACCCTGCAGCTACTAAGTATAATGCCAATTTGCAAAATTTCCCTGCATTTTTAAACAATGGAGAAATGATGGTGGGATGATACTTAGAAGAATGGCTTCTTCTCAGTCTCCACTGACAAAAATAGGCAACACCAAGTCAGCTACGCCTCAGCATAGTTATGTCCGTAGCAGCCATATTTGGTTTCAGTAGGCACATGCACACGTTATCACAACTATGGTGAAACGCTGAAAACCTGAAAAGGATTTTCAACATACTGGTTAATTGAAAAGCTCTGAGGCATACTTCTTGGAACAAGCCAGTTTACTGTGCCCACGCATAGAGAAGTATATAGAACCATGGTGGATTCCCAGCTCATGAAGCAAAGGATTCTTAAAGGAACGGGATTACCATGCAGATCCTGTTTAATTCTCTGAAACAGATCCGCAGTTTTCACCTGCCATACTAATACCCACTTCTCCTCTCTGGGGATAATAAAAACAAAACAGCGAACTGACAGAGGGCCTGACCAACACATCCACACCGACCCCACGGGAAAAAAAAAAAAAAAACACCGTAGCCTCCAGCTACTAATTATAATGCTAACTTGCAAAATTTTCCTGCATTTTTAAACAATGGAAAAATGATGGTGAGATGATACTTAGAAGAATGGATTCTTGTCAGTCTCCACTAACAAAAATAGGCAACACCAAGTCAGCTACTCCTCAGCATAGTTATGTCCGTCGCAGCCTTCTTGGGTTTCAGGAGGCCCAAACAAACGTTATCACAATTATGGTGAAACGCTGAACACCTGCAAATAATTTTCAACGTAGTGGTTAATTGAAAAGCTCTGCGGCATACTTCTTGGAACAAGCCAGTTACCTGTTCCCACGCAAAGAGGAGTATATAGAACCATGGTGGATTTCCAGCTGATGAAGTAAAGGATTATTAAAGGAACGGGATGACCATGGGGATCATCTTTCATTCTCTGAAACAGAATCCGCCCTTTTCTCCTGCCAAACACATGCCCACTTCTCCTCTCTGGTTATAATAAAAACTAACCAGCGAACTGACAGAGGGCCTGACCACCCTTCCACATCGACCATACAAAAAAAAAAACCGTACCCTCCAGCTACTTATTATAATGCTAACTTGCAAAATTTCCCTGCATTTTAAAACAATGCAAAAATGGTGGTGGGATGATACTTAGAAGAATGGCTTCTTGTCTGTTTCCACTAACAAAAATAGGCAACACCAAGTCAGCTACTCGTCAGCATAGTTACGTCCGTCTTAGCCTTCTTGGGTTTCAGGAGGCACATACAAACGTTACCAAAATTATGGTGAAACGCTGAAAACCTGCAAATAACTTTCCACGTATTGGTTAATTTGAAAACTCTCCAGCATACTTCTCGGAACAAGCCAGGTACCTGTGCCCATGCATAGAGGAGTATATAGAAACATGGAGGAATCCCAGCTGATGAAGCAAAGGATTCTTAAAGGAATGAGATGACCATGCGGATCCTGTTTAATTCTCTGAAACAGAATCTGCACTTTTCACCTGCCAAACCCATGCCCACTTCTCCTCTCTGGGGATAATAAAAACAAACCAGTGAATTGACAGATGGCCTGACCAACCCATCTACACTGACCCCACAAAAAAAAGAAAGTACCCTCCAGCTATTAATTATAATGCTAACTCGCAAAATTTCCCTGCATTTTTAAACAATTGAAAAATGATGGTGGGATGATACTTAGAAGAATGGCTTCTTGTCAGTCTCCACTAACAAAAATAGGCAACACGAAGTCAGCTACACCTCAGCATACTTATGTCCTTGGCAGTCACATTGGGTTTCAGGAGACACATACACACGTTATCACAATTATGGTGAAACGCTGAAAACCTGCAAAGGATTTTCAACATACTGGTTAATTGAAAAGCTCTGAGGCATACTTCTTGGAACAAGCCAGTTTACTGTGCCCACGCATAGAGAAGTATATAGAACCATGGTGGATTCCCAGCTCATGAAGCAAAGGATTCTTAAAGGAACGGGATTACCATGCAGATCCTGTTTAATTCTCTGAAACAGATCCGCAGTTTTCACCTGCCATACTAATACCCACTTCTCCTCTCTGGGGATAATAAAAACAAGCCAGCGAACTGACAGAGGGCCTCACCAACACATCCACACCGACCCCACAGGAAAAAAAAAAAAAAAAAAAAAACAACACCGTAGCCTCCAGCTATTAATTATAATGCTAACTTGCAAAATTTTCCTGCATTTTTAAACAATGGAAAAATGATGATGAGATGATACTTAGAAGAATGGATTCTTGTCAGTCTCCACTAACAAAAATAGGCAACACCAAGTCAGCTACTCCTCAGCATCGTTATGTTCGTGGCAACCTTCTTGGGTTTCAGGAGGCAAAAACAAACGTTATCACAATTATGGTGAAACGCTGAACACCTGCAAATAATTTTCAACGTAGTGGTTAATTGAAAAGCTCTGCGGCATACTTCTTGGAACAAGCCAGTTACCTGTTCCCACGCAAAGAGGAGTATATAGAACCATGGTGGATTTCCAGCTGATGAAGTAAAGGATTATTAAAGGAACGGGCTGACCATGGGGATCATCGTTAATTCTCTGAAACAGAATCCGCCCTTTTCACCTGCCAAACACATGCCCACTTCTCCTCTCTGGGGATAATAAAAACTAACCAGCGAACTGACAGAGGGCCTGATCCCCCCATCCACATCGACCACAAACAAAAAAAAAACCGTACCCTCCAGCTACTAATTATAATGCTAACTTGCAAAATTTCCCTGCATTTTAAAACAATGGAAAAATGGTGGTGGGATGATACTTAGAAGAATGGCTTCTTGTCTGTCTCCACTAACAAAAATAGGCAACACCAAGTCAGCTACTCCTCAGCATAGTTATGTCTGTCGCAGCCTTCTTGGGTTTCAGGAGGCACATACAAACGTTATCACAATTATGGTGAAACGCTGAAAACCTGCAAATAATTTTCAACGTACTGGTTAATTTGAAAACTCTCCAGCATACTTCTTGGAACAAGCCATGTACCTGTGCCCACGGATAGAGGAGTATATAGAAACGTGGTGGAATCCCAGCTGATGAAGCAAAGGATTCTTAAAGGAATGAGATGACCATGCGGATCCTGTTTAATTCTCTGAAATAGAATCCGCACTTTTCTCCTGCCAAACACATGCCCATTTCTCCTCTCTGGTTATAATAAAAACTAACCAGCGAACTGACAGAGGGCCTGACCCCCCCATCCACATCGACCACACAAAAAAAAAAACCATACCCTCCAGCTACTTATTATAATGCTAACTTCCAAAATTTCCCTGCATTTTAAAAAATGCAAAAATGGTGGTGGGATGATACTTAGAAGAATGGCTTCTTGTCTGTCTCCACTAACAAAAATAGGCAACACCAAGTCAGCTACTCCTCAGCATAGTTATGTCCGTCGCAGCCTTCTTGGGTTTCCGGAGGCACATACAAACGTTATCACAATTATGGTGAAACGCTGAAAACCTGCAAATAATTTTCAACGTACTGGTTAATTTGTAAACTCTCCAGCATCCTTCTTGGAACAAGCCAGGTACCTGTGCCCACGCATAGAGGAGTATATAGAAACATGGTGGAATCCCAGCTGATGAAGCAAAGGATTCTTAAAGGAATGAGATGACCATGCGGATCCTGTTTAATTCTCTGAAACAGAAACCGCACTTTCACCTGCCAAACACATGCCCACTACTCTTCTCTGGGGATAATAAAAACAAACCAGCGATCTGACAGAGGGCCTGAACACCCATCCTGACCGACCCCAAAAAAAAATGTACCCTGCAGCTACTAATTATAATGCCAATTTGCAAAATTTCCCTGCATTTTTAAACAATGGAGAAATGATGGTGGGATGATACTTAGAAGAATGGCTTCTTGTCAGTCTCCACTGACAAAAATAGGAAACACCAAGTCAGCTACGCCTCAGCATAGTTATGTCCGTAGCAGCCATATTTGGTTTCAGTAGGCACATGCACACGTTATCACAACTATGGTGAAACGCTGAAAACCTGAAAAGGATTTTCAACATACTGGTTAATTGAAAAGCTCTGAGGCATACTTCTTGGAACAAGCCAGTTTCCTGTGCCCACGCATAGAGAAGTATATAGAACCATGGTGGATTCCCAGCTCATGAAGCAAAGGATTCTTAAAGGAACGGGATTACCATGCGGATCCTGTTTAATTCTCTGAAACAGATCCGCAGTTTTCACCTGCCATACTAATACCCACTTCTCCTCTCTGGGGATAATAAAAACAAGCCAGCGAACTGACAGAGGGCCTGACCAACACATCCACACCGACCCCACGGGAAAAAAAAAAAAAAAACACCGTAGCCTCCAGCTACTAATTATAATGCTAACTTGCAAAATTTTCCTGCATTTTTAAACAATGGAAAAATGATGGTGAGATGATACTTAGAAGAATGGATTCTTGTCAGTCTCCACTAACAAAAATAGGCAACACCAAGTCAGCTACTCCTCAGCATAGTTATGTCCGTCGCAGCCTTCTTGGGTTTCAGGAGGCCCAAACAAACGTTATCACAATTATGGTGAAACGCTGAACACCTGCAAATAATTTTCAACGTAGTGGTTAATTGAAAAGCTCTGCGGCATACTTCTGGAACAAGCCAGTTACCTGTTCCCACGCAAAGAGGAGTATATAGAACCATGGTGGATTTCCAGCTGATGAAGTAAAGGATTATTAAAGGAACGGGATGACCATGGGGATCATCGTTCATTCTCTGAAACAGAATCCGCCCTTTTCTCCTGCCAAACACATGCCCACTTCTCCTCTCTGGTTATAATAAAAACTAACCAGCGAACTGACAGAGGGCCTGACCCCCCTTCCACATCGACCATACAAAAAAAAAAACCGTACCCTCCAGCTACTTATTATAATGCTAACTTGCAAAATTTCCCTGCATTTTAAAACAATGGAAAAATGGTGGTGGCGTGATACTTAGAAGAATGGCTTCCTGTCAGTCTGCACTAACAAAAATAGGCAACACCAAGTCAGCTACTCCTCAGCATAGTTATGTCCGTCGCAGCCTTCTTGGGTTTCAGGAGGCACAAACAAACGTTATCACAATTATGATGAAACGCTGAACACCTGCAAGTAATTTTCATCGTAGTGGTTAATTGAAAAGCTCTGCGGCATACTTCATGGAACAAGCCAGTTACCTGTTCCCACGCAAAGAGGAGTATATAGAACCATGGAGGATTTCCAGCTGACAAAGTAAAGGATTATTAAAGGAACAGGATGACCATGGGGATCATCGTTAATTCTCTGAAACAGAATCCGCCCTTTTCACCTGCCAAACACATGCCCACTTCTCCTCTCTGGGGATAATAAGAACTAACCAGCGAACTGACAGAGGGCCTGACCCCCCCATCCACATCGACCACACACAAAAAAAACCCGTACCCTCCAGCTACTAATTATAATGCTAACTTGCAAAATTTCCCTGCATTTTAAAACAATGGAAAAATGGTGGTGGGATGATACTTAGAAGAATGGCTTCTTGTCTGTCTCCACTAACAAAAATAGGCAACACCAAGTCAGCTACTCCTCAGCATAGTTATGTCCGTCGCAGCCTTCTTGGGTTTCAGGAGGCACATACAAACGTTATCAAAATTATGGTGAAACGCTGAAAACCTGCAAATAATTTTCAACGTACTGGTTAATTTGAAAACTCTCCAGCATACTTCTTGGAACAAGCCAGGTACCTGTGCCCACGCATAGAGGAGTATATAGAAACATGGTGGAATCCCAGCTGATGAAGCAAAGGTTTCTTAAAGGAATGAGATGACCATGCGGATCCTGTTTAATTCTCTGAAACAGAATCCGCACTTTTCACCTGCCAAACACATGCCCACTACTCTTCTCTGGGGATAATAAAAACAAACCAGCGATCTGACAGAGGGCCTGAACACCCATCCTGACCGACTCCACAAAAAAACAAAAAGTACCCTCCAGCTACTAATTATATTGCCAATTTGCAAAATTTCCCTGCATTTTTAAACAATGGAGAAATGATGGTGGGATGATACTTAGAATAATGGCTTCTTGTCAGTCTCCACTGACAAAAATAGGCAACACCAAGTCAGCTACGCCTCAGCATAGTTATGTCCGTAGCAGCCATATTTGGTTTCAGGAGACACATACACACGTTATCACAATTATGGTGAAACGCTGAAAACCTGCAAAGGATTTTCAACATACTGGTTAATTGAAAAGCTCTGAAGCATACTTCTTGGAACAAGCCAGTTTCCTGTGCCCACGCATAGAGAAGTATATAGAATCATGGTGGATTCCCAGCTCATGAAGCAAAGGATTCTTAAAGGAACGGGATTACCATGCGGATCCTGTTTAATTCTCTGAAACTGATCCGCAGTTTTCACCTGCCATACTAATACCCACTTCTCCTCTCTGGGGATAATAAAAACAAACCAGCGAACTGACAGAGGGCCTGACCAACACATCCACACCGACCCCACAGGAAAAAAAAAAAAAAAACACCGTAGCCTCCAGCTACTAATTATAATGCTAACTTGCAAAATTTTCCTGCATTTTTAAACAATGGAAAAATGATGGTGAGATGATACTTAGAAGAATGGATACTTGTCAGTCTCCACTAACAAAAATAGGCAAAAACAAGTCAGCTACGCCTCAGCATCGTTATGTTCGTGGCAGCCTTCTTGGGTTTCAGGAGGCACAAACAAACGTTATCACAATTATGGTGAAACGCTGAACACCTGCAAATAATTTTCTACCTAGTGGTTAATTGAAGAGCTCTGCGGCATACTTCTTGGAACAAGCCAGTTACCTGTTCCCACGCAAACAGGAGTATATAGAACCATGGTGGATTTCCAGCTGATGAAGTAAAGGATTATTAAAGGAACGGGATGAGCATGGGGATCATCGTTAATTCTCTGAAACAGAATCCGCCCTTTTCACCTGCCAAACACATGCCCACTTCTCCTCTCTGGGGATAATAAAAACTAACCAGCGAACTGACAGAGGGCCTGAACAACACATCCACATCGACCACACACAAAAAAAAACCGTACCCTCCAGCTACTAATTATAATGCTAACTTGCAAAATTTCCCTGCATTTTAAAACAATGGAAAAATGGTGGTGGGATGATACTTAGAAGAATGGCTTCTTGTCTGTCTCCACTAACAAAAATAGGCAACACCAAGTCAGCTACTCCTCAGCATAGTTATGTCCGTCGCAGCCTTCTTGGGTTTCAGGAGTCACAAACAAACGTTATCACAATTATGGTGAAACGCTGAATACCTGCAAATAATTTTCAACGTAGTGGTTAATTGAAAAGCTCTGCGGCATACTTCTTGGAACAAGCCAGTTACCTGTTCCCACGCAAAGAGGAGTATATAGAAACATGGTGGATTTCCAGCTGATGAAGTAAAGGATTATTAAAGGAACGGGATGACCATGGTGATAATCGTTAATTCTCTGAAACAGAATCCGCCCTTTTCACCTGCCAAACACATGCCCACTTCTCCTCTCTGGGGATAATAAAAACTAACCAGCAAACTGACAGAGGGCCTGAACCCCAAATCAACATTGACCACACACAAAAAAAAAACCGTACCCTCCAGCTACTAATTATAATGCTAACTTGCAAAATTTCCCTGCATTATAAAACCATGGAAAAATGGTGGTGGGATGATACTTAGAAGAATGGCTTCTTGTCAGTCTCCACTAACAAAAATAGGCAACACCAAGTCAGCTACTCCTCAGCATAGTTATGTCTGTCGCAGCCTTCTTTGGTTTCAGGAGGCACAAACAAACGTTATCACAATTATGGTGAAACCCTGAACACCTGCAAATAATTTTCAACGTAGTGGTTAATTGAAAAGCTCTGCGGCATACTTCTTGGAACAAGCCAGCTACCTGTTCCCACGCAAAGAGGAGTATATAGAACCATGGTGGATTTCCAGCTGATGAAGTAAAGGATTATTAAAGGAACGGGATGACCATGCGGATCCTGTTTAATTCTCTGAAACAGAATTCGCCCTTTTCACCTGCCAAACACATGCCCACTTCTCCTCTCTGGGGATAATAAAAACTAACCAGCGAACTGACAGAGGGCCTCACCCCCCCATCCACATCGACCACGCACAAAAAAAAACCGTACCCTCCAGCTACTAATTATAATGCTAACTTGCAAAATTTCCCTGCATTTTAAAACAATGGAAAAATGGTGGTGGGATGATACTTAGAAGAATGGCTTCTTGTCAGTGTCCACTAACAAAAATAGGCAACACCAAGTCAGCTACTCCTCAGCATAGTTATGTCCGTCGCAGCCTTCTTGGGTTTCAGGAGGCACAAACAAACGTTATCACAATTATGGTGAAACGCTGAACACCTGCAAATAATTTTCAACGTAGTGGTTAATTGAAAAGCTCTGCGGCATACTTCTTGGAACAAGCCAGTTACCTGTTCCCACGCAAAGAGGAGTATATAGAACCATGGTGGATTTCCATCTGATGAAGTAAAGGATTATTAAAGGAACGGGATGACCATGGGGATCATCGTCAATTCTCTGAAACAGAATCCGCCCTTTTCACCTGCCAAACACATGCCCACTTCTCATCTCTGAGGATAATGAAAACTAACCAGCGAACTGACAGAGGGCCTGACCCCCCCATCCACATCGACCACACACAAAAAAAAAAACCGTACCCTCCAGCTACTAATTAAAATGCTAAGTTGCAAAATTTCCGTGCATTTTAAAACAATGGAAAAATGGTGGTGGGATGATACTTAGAAGAATGGCTTCTTGTCTGTCTCCACTAACAAAAATAGGCAACTCTAAGTCAGCTACTCCTCAGCATAGTTATGTCCGTCGCAGCCTTCTTGGGTTTCAGGAGGCACATATAAACGTTACCAAAATTATGGTGAAACGCTGAAAACCTGCAAATAATTTTCAACCTACTGGTTAATTTGAAAACTCTCCAGCATACTTCTTGGAACAAGCCAGGTACCTGTGCCCACGCATAGAGGAGTATATAGAAACATGGTGTAATCCCAGCTGATGAAGCAAAGGATTCTTAAAGGAATAAGATGACCATGCGGATCCTGTTTAATTCTCTGAAACAGAATCCGCACTTTTCACATGCCAAACACATGCCCCATACTCTTCTCTGGGGATAATAAAAACAAACCAGCGATCTGACAGAGGGCCTGAACAACCATCCTGACCGACCCCACAGAAAAAAAAGTACCCTCCAGCTACTAATTATAATGCCAATTTGCAAAATTTCCCTACATTTTAAACAATGGAGAAATGAGGGTGGGATGATACTTAGAAGAATGGCTTCTTGTCAGTCTCCACTAACAAAAATAGGCAACACCAAGTCAGCTACTCCTCAGTAGAGTTATGTCCGTCACAGCCTTCTTGTGTTTCAGGAGGCACAAGCAAACGTTATCACAATTATGGGAAACGCTGAACACCTGCAAATAATTTTCAACGTAGTGGTTAATTGAAAAGCTCTGCGGCATACTTCTTGGAACAAGCCAGTTACCTGTTCCCACGCAAACAGGAGTATATAGAACCATGGTGGATTTCCAGCTGATGAAGTAAAGGATTATTAAAGGAACGGGATGACCATGGGGATCATCGTTAATTCTCTGAAACAGAATCCGCCCTTTTCGCCTGACAAACACATGCCCACTTCTCCTCTCTGGGGATAATAAAAACTAACCAGCGAACTGACAGAGGGCCTCACCCCCCCATCCACATCGACCACGCACAAAAATAAACCGTACCCTCCAGCTACTAATTATAATGCTAACTTGCAAAATTTCCCTGCATTTTAAAACAATGGAAAAATGGTGGTGGGATGATACTTAGAAGAATGGCTTCTTGTCAGTGTCCACTAACAAAAATAGGCAACACGAAGTCAGCTACACCTCAGCATACTTATGTCCTTGGCAGTCACATTGGGTTTCAGGAGACACATACACACGTTATCACAATTATGGTGAAACGCTGAAAACCTGCAAAGGATTTTCAACATACTGGTTAATTGAAAAGCTCTGAGGCATACTTCTTGGAACAAGCCAGTTTACTGTGCCCACGCATAGAGAAGTATATAGAACCATGGTGGATTCCCAGCTCATGAAGCAAAGGATTCTTAAAGGAACGGGATTACCATGCAGATCCTGTTTAATTCTCTGAAACAGATCCGCAGTTTTCACCTGCCATACTAATACCCACTTCTCCTCTCTGGGGATAATAAAAACAAGCCAGCGAACTGACAGAGGGCCTCACCAACACATCCACACCGACCCCACAGGAAAAAAAAAAAAAAAAAAAAACAACACCGTAGCCTCCAGCTATTAATTATAATGCTAACTTGCAAAATTTTCCTGCATTTTTAAACAATGGAAAAATGATGATGAGATGATACTTAGAAGAATGGATTCTTGTCAGTCTCCACTAACAAAAATAGGCAACACCAAGTCAGCTACTCCTCAGCATCGTTATGTTCGTGGCAACCTTCTTGGGTTTCAGGAGGCAAAAACAAACGTTATCACAATTATGGTGAAACGCTGAACACCTGCAAATAATTTTCAACGTAGTGGTTAATTGAAAAGCTCTGCGGCATACTTCTTGGAACAAGCCAGTTACCTGTTCCCACGCAAAGAGGAGTATATAGAACCATGGTGGATTTCCAGCTGATGAAGTAAAGGATTATTAAAGGAACGGGCTGACCATGGGGATCATCGTTAATTCTCTGAAACAGAATCCGCCCTTTTCACCTGCCAAACACATGCCCACTTCTCCTCTCTGGGGATAATAAAAACTAACCAGCGAACTGACAGAGGGCCTGATCCCCCCATCCACATCGACCACAAACAAAAAAAAAACCGTACCCTCCAGCTACTAATTATAATGCTAACTTGCAAAATTTCCCTGCATTTTAAAACAATGGAAAAATGGTGGTGGGATGATACTTAGAAGAATGGCTTCTTGTCTGTCTCCACTAACAAAAATAGGCAACACCAAGTCAGCTACTCCTCAGCATAGTTATGTCTGTCGCAGCCTTCTTGGGTTTCAGGAGGCACATACAAACGTTATCACAATTATGGTGAAACGCTGAAAACCTGCAAATAATTTTCAACGTACTGGTTAATTTGAAAACTCTCCAGCATACTTCTTGGAACAAGCCATGTACCTGTGCCCACGGATAGAGGAGTATATAGAAACGTGGTGGAATCCCAGCTGATGAAGCAAAGGATTCTTAAAGGAATGAGATGACCATGCGGATCCTGTTTAATTCTCTGAAATAGAATCCGCACTTTTCTCCTGCCAAACACATGCCCATTTCTCCTCTCTGGTTATAATAAAAACTAACCAGCGAACTGACAGAGGGCCTGACCCCCCCATCCACATCGACCACACAAAAAAAAAAACCATACCCTCCAGCTACTTATTATAATGCTAACTTCCAAAATTTCCCTGCATTTTAAAAAATGCAAAAATGGTGGTGGGATGATACTTAGAAGAATGGCTTCTTGTCTGTCTCCACTAACAAAAATAGGCAACACCAAGTCAGCTACTCCTCAGCATAGTTATGTCCGTCGCAGCCTTCTTGGGTTTCCGGAGGCACATACAAACGTTATCACAATTATGGTGAAACGCTGAAAACCTGCAAATAATTTTCAACGTACTGGTTAATTTGTAAACTCTCCAGCATACTTCTTGGAACAAGCCAGGTACCTGTGCCCACGCATAGAGGAGTATATAGAAACATGGTGGAATCCCAGCTGATGAAGCAAAGGATTCTTAAAGGAATGAGATGACCATGCGGATCCTGTTTAATTCTCTGAAACAGAAACCGCACTTTTCACCTGCCAAACACATGCCCACTACTCTTCTCTGGGGATAATAAAAACAAACCAGCGATCTGACAGAGGGCCTGAACACCCATCCTGACCGACCCCAAAAAAAAATGTACCCTGCAGCTACTAATTATAATGCCAATTTGCAAAATTTCCCTGCATTTTTAAACAATGGAGAAATGATGGTGGGATGATACTTAGAAGAATGGCTTCTTGTCAGTCTCCACTGACAAAAATAGGAAACACCAAGTCAGCTACGCCTCAGCATAGTTATGTCCGTAGCAGCCATATTTGGTTTCAGTAGGCACATGCACACGTTATCACAACTATGGTGAAACGCTGAAAACCTGAAAAGGATTTTCAACATACTGGTTAATTGAAAAGCTCTGAGGCATACTTCTTGGAACAAGCCAGTTTCCTGTGCCCACGCATAGAGAAGTATATAGAACCATGGTGGATTCCCAGCTCATGAAGCAAAGGATTCTTAAAGGAACGGGATTACCATGCGGATCCTGTTTAATTCTCTGAAACAGATCCGCAGTTTTCACCTGCCATACTAATACCCACTTCTCCTCTCTGGGGATAATAAAAACAAGCCAGCGAACTGACAGAGGGCCTGACCAACACATCCACACCGACCCCACGGGAAAAAAAAAAAAAAAAAACACCGTAGCCTCCAGCTACTAATTATAATGCTAACTTGCAAAATTTTCCTGCATTTTTAAACAATGGAAAAATGATGGTGAGATGATACTTAGAAGAATGGATTCTTGTCAGTCTCCACTAACAAAAATAGGCAACACCAAGTCAGCTACTCCTCAGCATAGTTATGTCCGTCGCAGCCTTCTTGGGTTTCAGGAGGCCCAAACAAACGTTATCACAATTATGGTGAAACGCTGAACACCTGCAAATAATTTTCAACGTAGTGGTTAATTGAAAAGCTCTGCGGCATACTTCTGGAACAAGCCAGTTACCTGTTCCCACGCAAAGAGGAGTATATAGAACCATGGTGGATTTCCAGCTGATGAAGTAAAGGATTATTAAAGGAACGGGATGACCATGGGGATCATCGTTCATTCTCTGAAACAGAATCCGCCCTTTTCTCCTGCCAAACACATGCCCACTTCTCCTCTCTGGTTATAATAAAAACTAACCAGCGAACTGACAGAGGGCCTGACCCCCCTTCCACATCGACCATACAAAAAAAAAAACCGTACCCTCCAGCTACTTATTATAATGCTAACTTGCAAAATTTCCCTGCATTTTAAAACAATGGAAAAATGGTGGTGGCGTGATACTTAGAAGAATGGCTTCCTGTCAGTCTGCACTAACAAAAATAGGCAACACCAAGTCAGCTACTCCTCAGCATAGTTATGTCCGTCGCAGCCTTCTTGGGTTTCAGGAGGCACAAACAAACGTTATCACAATTATGATGAAACGCTGAACACCTGCAAGTAATTTTCATCGTAGTGGTTAATTGAAAAGCTCTGCGGCATACTTCATGGAACAAGCCAGTTACCTGTTCCCACGCAAAGAGGAGTATATAGAACCATGGAGGATTTCCAGCTGACAAAGTAAAGGATTATTAAAGGAACAGGATGACCATGGGGATCATCGTTAATTCTCTGAAACAGAATCCGCCCTTTTCACCTGCCAAACACATGCCCACTTCTCCTCTCTGGGGATAATAAGAACTAACCAGCGAACTGACAGAGGGCCTGACCCCCCCATCCACATCGACCACACACAAAAAAAACCCGTACCCTCCATCTACTAATTATAATGCTAACTTGCAAAATTTCCCTGCATTTTAAAACAATGGAAAAATGGTGGTGGGATGATACTTAGAAGAATGGCTTCTTGTCTGTCTCCACTAACAAAAATAGGCAACACCAAGTCAGCTACTCCTCAGCATAGTTATGTCCGTCGCAGCCTTCTTGGGTTTCAGGAGGCACATACAAACGTTATCAAAATTATGGTGAAACGCTGAAAACCTGCAAATAATTTTCAACGTACTGGTTAATTTGAAAACTCTCCAGCATACTTCTTGGAACAAGCCAGGTACCTGTGCCCACGCATAGAGGAGTATATAGAAACATGGTGGAATCCCAGCTGATGAAGCAAAGGTTTCTTAAAGGAATGAGATGACCATGCGGATCCTGTTTAATTCTCTGAAACAGAATCCGCACTTTTCACCTGCCAAACACATGCCCACTACTCTTCTCTGGGGATAATAAAAACAAACCAGCGATCTGACAGAGGGCCTGAACACCCATCCTGACCGACTCCACAAAAAAACAAAAAGTACCCTCCAGCTACTAATTATATTGCCAATTTGCAAAATTTCCCTGCATTTTTAAACAATGGAGAAATGATGGTGGGATGATACTTAGAATAATGGCTTCTTGTCAGTCTCCACTGACAAAAATAGGCAACACCAAGTCAGCTACGCCTCAGCATAGTTATGTCCGTAGCAGCCATATTTGGTTTCAGGAGACACATACACACGTTATCACAATTATGGTGAAACGCTGAAAACCTGCAAAGGATTTTCAACATACTGGTTAATTGAAAAGCTCTGAAGCATACTTCTTGGAACAAGCCAGTTTCCTGTGCCCACGCATAGAGAAGTATATAGAATCATGGTGGATTCCCAGCTCATGAAGCAAAGGATTCTTAAAGGAACGGGATTACCATGCGGATCCTGTTTAATTCTCTGAAACTGATCCGCAGTTTTCACCTGCCATACTAATACCCACTTCTCCTCTCTGGGGATAATAAAAACAAACCAGCGAACTGACAGAGGGCCTGACCAACACATCCACACCGACCCCACAGGAAAAAAAAAAAAAAACACCGTAGCCTCCAGCTACTAATTATAATGCTAACTTGCAAAATTTTCCTGCATTTTTAAACAATGGAAAAATGATGGTGAGATGATACTTAGAAGAATGGATACTTGTCAGTCTCCACTAACAAAAATAGGCAAAAACAAGTCAGCTACGCCTCAGCATCGTTATGTTCGTGGCAGCCTTCTTGGGTTTCAGGAGGCACAAACAAACGTTATCACAATTATGGTGAAACGCTGAACACCTGCAAATAATTTTCTACCTAGTGGTTAATTGAAGAGCTCTGCGGCATACTTCTTGGAACAAGCCAGTTACCTGTTCCCACGCAAACAGGAGTATATAGAACCATGGTGGATTTCCAGCTGATGAAGTAAAGGATTATTAAAGGAACGGGATGAGCATGGGGATCATCGTTAATTCTCTGAAACAGAATCCGCCCTTTTCACCTGCCAAACACATGCCCACTTCTCCTCTCTGGGGATAATAAAAACTAACCAGCGAACTGACAGAGGGCCTGAACAACACATCCACATCGACCACACACAAAAAAAAACCGTACCCTCCAGCTACTAATTATAATGCTAACTTGCAAAATTTCCCTGCATTTTAAAACAATGGAAAAATGGTGGTGGGATGATACTTAGAAGAATGGCTTCTTGTCAGTCTTCACTAACAAAAATATGCAACACCAAGTCAGCTATTCCTCAGCATAGTTATGTCCGTCGCAGCCTTCTTGGGTTTCAGGAGGCACATACAAACGTTATCACAATTATGGTGAAACGCTGAACACCTGCAAATAATTTTCAACGTACTGGCTAATTGAAAAGCTCTGCGGCATACTTCTTGGAACAAGCCAGTTACCTGTTCCCACGCAAAGAGGAGTATATAGAAACATGGTGGAATCCCAGCTGATGAAGCAAAGGATTCTTAAAGGAATGAGATGACCATGCGGATCCTGTTTAATTCTCTGAAACAGAATCCGCCCTTTTCACCTGCCAAACACATGCCCACTTCTCCTCTCTGGGGATAATAAAAACTAACCAGTGAACTGACAGAGGGCCTCACCAACCCATCCACACTGACCCTACAAAAAAAAAAAAAAAGTACCCTCCAGCTACTAATTATAATGCTAACTTGCAAAATTTCCCTGCATTTTTAAACAATGGAAAAATGGTGGTGGGATGATACTTAGAAGAATGGCTTCTTGTCAGTCTCCACTAACAAAAATAGGCAACACGAAGTCAGCTACGCCTCAGCATACTTATGTCCTTGGCAGCCATATTGGGTTTCAGGAGACACATACAAACGTTATCAAAATTATGGTGAAACGCTGAAAACCTGCAAATAATTTTCAACGTAGTGGTTAATTGAAAAGCTCTGGGGCATACTTCTTGGAACAAGCCAGTTACCTGTGCCCACACATAGAGGAGTATATAGAACCATGGTGGATTCCCAGCTGATGAAGCAAAGGATTCTTAAAGGAATGAGATGACCATGCGGATCCTGTTTAATTCTCTGAAACAGAATCCGCACTTTTCACCTGCCAAACACATGCCCACTACTCTTCTCTGGCGATAATAAAAACAAACCAGCGATCTGACAGAGGGCCTGAACACCCATCCTGACCGACCCCACAAAAAAAAAAGTACCCTCCAGCTACTATTATATTGCCAATTTGCAAAATTTCCCTGCATTTTTAAAAAATGGAGAAAGGATGGTGGGATGATACTTAGAAGAATGGCTTCTTGTCAGTCTCCACTGACAAAAATAGGCAACACCAAGTCAGCTACGCCTCAGCATAGTTATGTCCGTAGCAGCCATATTTGGTTTCAGTAGGCACATACACACGTTATCACAATTATGGTGAATCGCTGAAAACCTGCAAAGGATTTTCAACATACTGGTTAATTGAAAAGCTCTGAGGCATACTTCTTGGAACAAGCCAGTTTCCTGTGCCCACGCATAGAGAAGTATATAGAACCATGGTGGATTCCCAGCTCATGAAGCAAAGGATTCTTAAAGGAACGGGATTACCATGCGGATCCTGTTTAATTCTGTGAAACAGATCCGCAGTTTTCACCTGCCATACTAATACCCACTTCTCCTCTCTGGGGATAATAAAAACAAACCAGCGAACTGACAGATGGCCTGACCAACACATCCACACCGACCCCACAGGAAAAAAAAAAAAAACACCGTAGCCTCCAGCTACTAATTATAATGCTAACTTGCAAAATTTTCCTGCATTTTTAAACAATGGAAAAATGATGGTGAGATGATACTTAGAAGAATGGATTCTTGTCAGTCTCCACTAACAAAAATAGGCAAAACCAAGTCAGCTACGCCTCAGCATAGTTATGTTCGTGGCAGCCATCTTGGGTTTCAGGAGGCACAAACAAACGTTATTACAATTATGGTGAAACGCTGAACACCTGCAAATAATTTTCAACGTAGTGGTTAATTGAAAAGCTCTGCGGCATACTTCTTGGAACAAGCCAGTTACCTGTTCCCACGCAAAGAGGAGTATATAGAACCATGGTGGATTTCCAGCTGATGAAGTAAAGGATTATTAAAGGAACGGGATGAGCATGGGGATCATCGTTAATTCTCTGAAACAGAATCCGCCCTTTTCACCTGCCAAACACATGCCCACTTCTCCTCTCTGGGGATAAAAAAAACTAACCAGCGAACTGACAGAGGGCCTGACCCCCCCCATCCACATCGCCCACACACACAAAGAAAACCGTACCCTCCAGCTACTAATTATAATGCTAAGTTCCAAAATTTCCCTTCATTTTTAACCAACGGAAAAATGATGGCGGCATGATACTTAGAAGAATGGCTTCTTGTCAGTCTCCGCTAACAAAAATCGGCAAAACCAAGTCAGCTACGTCTCGGCATAGTTATGTCTGTGGCAGCCATCTTGGGTTTCAAGGCACATACAAACGTTGTCGCAATTATGATGAAACGCTGAACACCTGCAAATAATTTTCAATGTACTTTTTATTTGAAAACCTCTGTGGCATACTTCTTGGAACAAGCCAGTCACCTGTGCCCACCCATACGGGAGTATATAGAACCATGGTGGTTTCCCAGCTGATGAAGCAAAGGATTCTTAAAGGAAGCGGATGACCATGGGGATCCTGTTTAATTCTTTGAAACAGAATCCGCACTTTTCACCTGCCAACAACATGCCCACTTCTCCTCTCTGGGGATAATAAAAACAAACCAGTGAACATCTAGAGGGCCTTGCACCCCCATCCACACTGACACCACAAAAAAAAAGAAAAGTACCCTCCAGCTACTAATTATAATGCTAACTTGCACAATTTCCCTGCATTTTAAACAATGGAAAAATCATGGTGGGATTATACTTAAAAGAATGGCTTCTTGTCAGTCTCCACTGACAAAAATAGGAAACACCAAGTGAGCTACGCCTCAGCATAGTTATGTCTGTGGCAGCCGTCTTGGGTTTCAGCAGGCACATACAAACCTTATCACAATTATGGTGAAACGCTGAAAACCTGCAAATAATTTTCAACGTAGTGGTTAATTGAAAAGCTCTGCGGCATACTTCTTGGAACAAGCCAGGTACCTGTGCCCACGCATAGAGGAGTATATAGAACCATGGTGGATTCCCAGCTGATGAAGCAAAGGATTCTTTTTTTTTTTTTTTTTTTTTGTTGAGACAGAGTCTCAATTTGTTGCCCAGGCTAGAGTGAGTGCCGTGGCGTCAGCTTAGTTCACAGCAACCTCAGACTCCTCGGCTTAAACGATCCTACTGCCTCAGCCTCCCGAGTAGCTGGGACTACAGGCATGCGCCACTATGCCCGGCTAATTTTTTCTATATAGATTTTTAGTTGTCCATATAATGTCTTTCTATTTTTAGTAGAGACGGGGTCTCGCTCTTGCTCGGGCTGGTCTCGAACTCCTGACCTCGAGCGATCCACCCGCCTCGGCCTCCCAGAGTGCTAGGATTACAGGCGTGAGCCACCGCGCCCTTCCAGGATTCTTAAAGGAACGGGATGACCATGCGAATGCTGTTTAATTCTCTGAAAGAGTATCCTCACTTTTCAGCTGCCATCAAATGCCGACTTCCCCTCTCTGGGGATAATAAAAACAAACCAGCAAATTTATAGAGGGCCTGACCCCCCCATCGACACCGACCCGACGGAAAAAAAAAAAAAAAAACGTACCCTCCAGCTACTAATTATAAAGCTAACTTGCAAAATTTCCCTGCATTTTTTAACAATGGAAAAATGACGGTGGGCTTATACTTAGAATGGCTTCTTGTTAGTCTCCGCTGACAAAAATAGGCAACACCAAGTCGGCTACACCTCAGCATAGTTATGTCCGTGGCAGCCATCTTGGGTTTCAGGAGGCACATACAAACGTTATTACAATTAGGGTGAAATGCTGAAAACCTGCAAATAATTTTCAACGTACTGGTTAATTGAAAAGCTCTGTGGCATACTTCTTGGAACAAGCCAGTTACCTGTGCCAACGCATAGAGGAGTGTATAGAACCATGGTGGATTCCCAGCTGATGAAGCAAAGGATTCTTAAAGGAATGGGATGACCATGTGGATCCTGTTTAATTCTCTGAAATAGAATCCACACTTTTCACCTGCCAAACACATGCCCACTTGTCCTCTCTGGGGATAATAAAAGAAAACCAGCGAGCTCACAGAGGGCCTGAAACGCCCATCCACTCCTACCCCACAAAAAAAAAAAAAATACGTACCCTACATCTAATTATAATACTAACTTGCAAAATTTCCCTCCATTTTTACGAAATGGAAAAATGATGGTGGGATGATACTTAGAAGAATGTCTTCTTGTCAGTCTCCACTAACAAAAATAGGCATCAACAAGTCAGCTATGCCTCAGCATATTTATATCCGTGGCAGCCATCTTGGGTTTAAGGAGGCACATTCAAACGTTATCACAATTACGGTTAAACATGCTAAAAACCTGACAATTCTAAAAGTACTGGTTAATTCAAAAGCTCTGTCGCATACTTCTTGGAACAAGCCAGTTACCTGTGCCCATGCAAAGAGAGGTCTAGAGAACCATGGTGGATTCCCAGGTGATGAATCAAAGGATTCTTAAAGGAACAGGCTCAAAAGTGCAGATCCTCTTTCAGTCTAAGTGTGAAACAGGATCCGCACATTTTGCCTGCAACACACATTCGCCCTTCTCATCTCTAGGGATAACAAAAACAGCCGATCGGATTTACAGATGCCCTGCCCCCGGCCCCCACCACCCCACACAAAATAGTCTGCTCCAGCGACTCGTCCTTATGCTATCTGGTGAAAGGTCATAAGCCTTTTAAAAAACTAGAGATAGGATGGTAGAATTATACCTAAAAGACTGGCTTATTGCCAGATTCCCATACCAAGTATTGGCAACAGCAAGTGACGTAGGCCTCAGCATAGGTTTGTCCATGGCAGCCATCTTGGGTTTAAGGAGACACAGATGAACCTTATAACAATTATAATAAAAGGTGCTGCGAAAGCTGTTAAATAATTCTCATGGTAGTAGTTATTTCAAAAGCTCTGCGGCATACTTCTTTGAACTAGCCAGTTAACTGGGCCCACGCATAGTGCGGTATAGAGAACTATGGTGGATTCCCAGCTGATGAAGCAAAGGATTCTTAAAGGAACAGGATGAACATGCGGATCCTGTTTCATACTCTGAAACAGGATCTGCACTTTTCACCTGCCAAACACATGCCCACTTCTCCTCTCTGGGGATAATAAAAAGAAACCACAGAACTGGCGGAGGGCTTGCCGCACCAGCCCCCAGACCCCACATAAAAACTTCCCGTCCAGCGACTCCTTGTTATTCTAACTGCCAAAAGGTGCTCTGACTTTTAAAATAGTGGAGAAGGATGGTGAAATGATACTTAAAAGAATGTATTCTTTCCAGTCTCCAGTACCAAGGATCGGCCACACAAAGTGAGCTCGGCCTCAGCATAGTTTTGTCCATGGCAGCCATCTCGAGACGAACCTTATGACAATTATGATGAAAGGTGCTGCAAAACCTGGCAAATAATTCTCAACGTAGTGGTTTTTTCAAAAGCTCTGTGGAATACTTCTTGGAACCCGGCAGTTTTCTGGGCCCACGCATAGAGGGGTCTAGAGAACCATGATGGATTCCCAGGTGATGAATCAAAGGATTCTTAAAGGAACAGACTGAAAAGTGCGGATCCTGTTTCAGTCTGAGACTGAAACACTATATGCACTTTTTGCCTGCAACACACATGCCCACTTCTCCTCTCTAGGGATAATAAAAACAATCAATCGGATTGACAGATGTCCTCCCCCGCCCCCCAACACTGTACACAAAAAGGTCCCCTCCAGCGACTCATCCTTATGCTATCTGGTGAAAGGTCCTCTGCGTTTTAAAATAATGAAGATAGGATGGTGGAATTATACTTAAAATACTGGCCTTTTGCCAGACTCCCATACCAATTATTGGCAACAGGAAGTGACCTAGGTGTCAGCATAGGTTTGTCCGTGGCTGCCATCTAGGGTTTTAGGAAGCACAGATGAACCTTATCAAAATTATGGTAAAAGTGCTGGAAAAGCTGGCAAATAATTTCCATAGTAGTGGTTATTTCAAAAGCTCTGAGGAAAACTTCTTGGAACCAGGCAGTTTTCTGTGTGCACTAAAAGAGGGGTCTAGAGAACCATGGTGGATTCCCAGCTGATGAAGCAAAGGATTCTTAATGGAACGGGGTGAAAAGTGCAGATCCTGTGTCTGTCTAAGACTGAAACAGGACGCACACTTTTCACCTGCCACACACATGCCCACTTTTCCTCTCTGGGGATAATAAAAACAAACCAGCGAACTGACAAAGGGCCTGCCCCCCTTCCACCCACGCAGATCCCCCCCAAAAAAATTCCCCTCCAGCTACTAATTATTATGCTAACTTGCAAAATTTCCCTGCATTTTTAAACAATGGAGAAAGGACGGTGGAGTGATACTTAGAAGAATGGCTTCTTGTCAGTCTCCACTAACAAAAATAGGCAACACCAAGTCAGCTACGCCTCAGCATAGTTATGCCCGTGGCAGCCATGTTGGGTTTAAGGAGGCACATACAAACTTTATCATAATTATGGTGAAACGTGCTGAAAACCCGGCAAATAATTCTCAACGTACTGTTTAATTCAAAAGCTCTGTGGCATACTTCTTGGAAGAAGCCAGTTACCTGGGCCCACGCATAGAGGGGTCTAGAGAACCATGGTGGATTCCAAGGTGATGAATCTAAGGATTCTTAAAGGAACAGGCTGAAAAGTGCAGATCCTGACTGAAACAGGATTCTGACTTTTTGCCTGCAACACACATGCCCACTTCTCCTCTCTAGGGATAACAAAAACAACCCATCGGATTGACAGATGGCCTGCCCCCGCCCCCCACCACCCCACACAAAATCGTGCCCTCCAGCGACTGATCCTTATGCTATCTGGCAATACGTCCTCTGCCTTTTAAAATAATGGAGATAGAATGGTGGAATTATACCTAAAAGACTGGCTTATTGCCAGACTCCCATACCAAGTATTCACAACAGCAAGTCACCTAGGCCTCAGCACACGTTTGTCCCTGGCAGCCATCTTGGGTTTAAGGAGGTACAGATGAACCTTATCACAATTATGGTGAAAGGTGCTGCAAAAGCGGTCAAGTAATTCTCATGGTAGTGGTTACTTGAAAAGCTCTGCGGC
Source organism: Eulemur rufifrons (assembly GCF_041146395.1). Taxonomy (NCBI): domain Eukaryota; kingdom Metazoa; phylum Chordata; class Mammalia; order Primates; family Lemuridae; genus Eulemur; species Eulemur rufifrons. The sequence goes on from NW_027182875.1 coordinate 381,790, forward strand.
ATAATTCTTTGAACTAGCCAGTTAACTGGGCCCACGCATAGAGCAGTCTAGAGGCCCATGGTGGATTCCCAGCTGATGAAGCAAGGGATTCTTAATGGAACGGGGTGAAAAGTGCGGTTTCTGTTTCAGTCTAAGACAGAAACGGGATCCGAACTTTTCACCTGCCACACACATGCCCACTTCTCCGGTCTGGGGAAAATAAAAACAATCCAGCGAACTGACAGAGGGCCTGCGCCCCCCACCCACACCGACCCCACAAATAAAAATGTCCCCTCCAGCTACTAATTATTATGCTAACTTGCAAAGGTTTCCGTGCATTTTAAAATAATGGGGAAAGTATGGTGGAATTATACTTAAAAGAATGGCCTCCTTCCAGCCTCCAGTAACAAGTGTCGTGAAATCCAAGTGACCTAGGCCTCAGCATAGTTTTCTCCGTGGCAGCCATCTTGTGTTTAAGGAGGCACAGACGATCCTTATCACAATTATGGTGATATGTGCTGCAGAAACTGGCAAATAATTCTACACGTAGTGTTTATCTCAAAAGCTGTGCAGCATACATCTTGGTACAGGCCAGTTCATGGGCCCATGCATGGAGGGTTCTAAGGAACCATGGTGGATTCCCAGCTGATGAATCAAAGGATTTTTAATGGAAACAGCTGAAAAGTGCGGATACTGTTTCAGTCTAACTGAAACAGGATCCGCACATTTCACCTGCCACAAATATATCCACTTCCCTGTCTGGGCATAATAAACACAAACAACCAGACTGACAGAGGGACTGTCCCCCAAACCACCCCGATCCCACCCAAAAACATCCCCTCCGTTGACTCATCCTTATGCTAACTGCCGAAAGTTGCTCACCTTTTAATATAAGGGAGAAAGGATGGTGCAATGATAATTAAAAGACTGGATTCTTGTCAGACTCCCGTACCAAGTATTGGCAACACCAAGCGAGAGAACCCTCAGTATAGGTTTGTCCATGGAAGCCATCTAGGGTTTAAGGAAGCACAAATGAACCTTATCAAAATTATGGTAAAAGTGCTGGAAAAGCTGGCAAATAATTTCCATGGTAGTGGTTATTTCAAATGCTCTGTGGCATACTTCTTTGAACTAGCCTGTTAAGTGGGCCCACACATAGTGGGGTGTAGAGAACTATGGTGGATTCCCAGCTGATGAAGCAAAGGATTCTTAAAGGAACAGGATGAAAAGTGCCGATCCTGTATCAGTCTAAGACTGAAACAGGATCCACACTTTTCACTTGCCACACACATGTCCACTTCTCCTCTCCAGGGATAATAAAAACAAACCACTGGACTGACAGAGGGCCTGGCTCTGCCTCTCCCACCCCACACAAAAACGTTTCCTCCAGCGACTCATCCTTAAGCTAAATGGCAATAGGTGCTCTGCCTTTTAAAATAGTTGTGAAAGGAAGGTGGAATGATACTTAAAGGAATGGCTTCTTGCCACGGACCAGTACCAATTATCGGCAACTCCAAGGGAGATTGGCCTAACCGTAGTTTTTTCTGTGGAAGCCAGCTTGGGTTTCAGGATGCACTGCCTAACCTTTTCACAATCATTGTGAAAGTTGCTGCAAAAACTGGCAAATAATACTCAATGTAGTGGTTATTTCCAAAGCTCTGCGGCATACTTCTTGGAACTAGCCAGTTACCTGGGCCCACGCTCAGGGAGGTCTAGAGAACCATGGTGGATTCCCAACTGATGAATTAAAGGATTCCAAAAGGAACAGGCTCAAAAGCGGAGATACTGTTTCAGACTGAAACAGGATCCAAAGTTTTCACCTGCCACATACATGCCCGCTTCTCCTCTCTGGGAATAATAAAAACAAACCACCGGACTGACAGAGGGCCTGCCCTCCCACACACAGCCAACCCCACACAAAAAGCCGCTCCAGTGACTCATCTTTATGCTAACTGGCTAAAGGTGCACTGCCTTTTAAAATAATGGAGAAAAGACGGTGGAATTGTACTTAAAAAAAATGGCTTCTTGCCAGGCTCCAGTAAAATGTATCGGTACACCAAGGGAGCTAGGCCTCAGCATAGTTTTGTCCGTGGCAGCCTGCTTGGGTTTAAGGAGGCACAGATGAACCTTATCACAATTATGGTCAAAGGTGCTGCAAAAACTGGCAAACAATTCTCAACGTAGTGGTTATTTCAAAAGCTCTACGGCATACATCTTGGAACTAGCCAGTTACCTGGGCCCACACATAGAGGGGTCTCGACAGCCATGGTGGATTCCCAGCTGATGAATCAAAGGATTCGTAAAGGAACTGGCTGAAAAGTGCGGATCCTGTTTCAGTCTAAGACTGAAACAGGATCCGTACTTTTCACCTGCCACACACATGCCCACCTCTCCTCTTTGGGCATAATAAAGACAAACCACCAGACAGACAGAGAGCCTTCCCCTCAACGCACCACCCGACCCCACTCAAAAACGTCCCCTCCAGCAACTCATTCTTATGATAACTGGAAAAAGGTGTTCTGCCTTTTAAAATGATGGAGAAAGGATGGTGGAATGACTCTTAATAGCATGGCTTCTTGCCAGGCTCCAGTACCAACTATCGGCAACACCAAGTGAACTAGGCCTCAGCATAGTTTTGTCCGCCCCAGCCATCTTGGGTTGAAGGAGGCACGGACGAACCTTATCACAATTATGGTGAAAGGTGGTGCAAAAACTAGCAAATAATTCTCAACGTAGTGGTTATTTCAAAAGCTCTGTGGCATACTTCTTGGAACTAGCCAGTTACCTGGGCCCACGCATAGAGGTCTTTAAAGAACCATGGTGTATTCCCAGCTGATGAATCAAACGATTCTTTTTTGTTTGTTTGTTTGTTTGTTAGCTCATTATGGGGGTACAAAAGATCAGGCTATATACATTCCCCATGCCTCCCCTTTCCCCCGATTCTGAGCTTCAATTTTGTCCATTCGCTAGTCAGTGCACATCACATTCATCATGTAGGTGTGCACCCCTCCTCTCCCCCACCCCATCCCCCCCAGTTAGAACTTGAAGGGTGTCCATTCCCCAGGCAGTGCACATCACATTCATCAAGTAGGTATACACCCATCCCTTCCACCCGGCCCCAACCTCTGTCCGATACCCAATTGGTGTTGTTCCCAAATGTGCACTCAGGGAAACCAATTTGCTGGTGAGTACATGTGGTGCTTATTTTTCCATTCTTGGGATACTTCACTTAATAGAATGGGATCCAGCTCTCTCCAGGAGAACCAAAGAGATGCCATATCGCCATTATTTCTAATAGCTGAGTAATATTCCATGGTATACATATACCACATTTTGCTAATCCATTCATGAATTGATGGGCATTTGGGTTGTTTCCACATCTTTGTGATTGTGAATTGTGCTGCTATAATCATTCAGGTGCAGGTGTCTTTTTTATAGAATGACTTTTGTTCTTCTGGGTAGATGTCCAATAATGGAATTGCTGGATCGAATGGTAGGTCTACTTGAATCTGTTTAAGGTATCTCCACATTGCTTTCCACAGGGGCTGCACTAGTTTACAGTCCCACCAGCAGTGTATGAATGTACCTATCTCCCCACACCCACACCAACATGTATAGTTTTGGGACTTTTTGATAAAGGCCATTCCCACTGGAGTTAAGTGATATCTCATTGTGGTTTTGATTTGCATTTCCCTGATGATTAGAGATGTTGAACACTTTTTCATATGTTTGTTAGCCATTTTTATATCTTCTTTTGAAAAATTTCTATTTATGTCCTTTGCCCACTTTTTGATAGGGTTGTTTGATTTTTTCTTACTGATTTTCCTGAGTTCTAAATAGATTCTTGTTATCAGTCCTTTATCTGATGTGTAGTATGCGAAAATTTTTTCCCATTCTGTAGGTTGTCCATTTACTCTCGTGACTGTTTCTTTGGCTGTGCAGAAGCTTTTTAATTTGATCAGGTCCCATTTATTTATTTTTGTTGTTGCTGTGATTGCTTTAGGGGTCTTCTTCATAAATTCTTTGCCTAGGCCAATGTCTGTAAGAGTCTTTCCTACATTTTCTTCTAGAATTCTAATAGTTTCTGACCTTAGGTTTAAGTCTGTTAACCACTGTGATTTGATTTTTGTGAGGGGTGAGAGTTATGTGTCCTGTTTTAGTCTTCTACATGTGGACATCCAGTTTTCCCAGCACCATTTATTAAATAAGGAATCTTTTCCCCAGAGTATGTTTTTGTCTGCTTTGTCAAAGATTAGATGGCTATATGAGGATGGTTTTATATTGGGATTTTCTGTTCTGTTCCACTGGTCTGTGTCCCTGCACTTGTGCCAGTACCAGGCTGTTTTAAGAACCACAGCCTTGTAGTATAGTTTGAAGTCTGGCAAATTAATACTTCCCATTTTGTTTTTGTTGTTTAAGATTGCTTTTGCTAAACAGGGTCTTCCCTGGTTCCATACAAAGCGTAAAATTATTTTTCCTATGTCTGTGAAAAAAGATGTTGGTAATTTAATAAGGATTGCATTGAATCTGTAGATAACTTTGGGCAGTATAGACATTTTAACAATGTTGATTCTACCGATCCATGAGCATGGTATGGTTTTCCACCTATTTACATGTTCTGCAATTTCCTTCCTCAGTGTTTCATAGTTCTCCCTATAGAGGTCCTTTACCTCCTTAGTTAAATAAATTCCTAGGTATTTTATTTTCTTTGTTGCTATTTTGAAGGGTATTGAGTCCTTAATTTGGTTTTCCATTTGACTGTTATTGGCATATATGAATGCCTCTGATTTGTGTGTATTGATTTTGTATCCTGAGACTTTACTGAATTCATTGATCAATTCCAGGAGTCTCTTGGTTGAAACCTTGGGGTTTTATAGATATAACACCATATCATCAGCAAAGAGTGAGAGTTTGATCTCTTCTGTCCCTATTTCAACTCCCTTGATTCTGCTCTCTTGCCTGATAGCTCTTGCAAGGACTTCCAATACTATGTAGAAAAGTAATGGGGACAGTGGTAAGCCTTGTCTGGTTCCAGTTTGAAGTGGGAATGCTTTCAGTTTTTCCCCATTCAGTATGATGTTGGCTGAGGGTTTGTCGTATATGGCTTGTATCATTTTTATATAGGCCCCATCTATGCCTATTTTGTTAAGTGTTCTTATCATAAAAGGGTGTTGAATTTTGTCAAATGCTTTCTCTGCATCTATTGAGAGGATCATCTGATCTTTATTTTTGCTTCTATTTATGTGATGAATTACATTCCCATATGTCAAACCATCCCTGCATCTCTGGGATGAAGCCCACTTGGTCGTGATGGATTATTTTTTTGATAAGCACTTGGATTCGATTTGTTAGAATTTTATTGAGAATTTTTGCATCTATATTCATAAGAGAAATTGGTCTATAGTTCTCTGTTTTAGTTGCATCCTTTCCTGGATTTGGTATCAGGATTATGTTGGCTTGGTAAAAAGTGTTGGGGAGAATCCCATCCTTCTCTATATTGGAGAATAGTTTATGTACGATGGGCACCAGTTCTTCTTTGTAGGTATGGTAGAATTCAGGTGTGAACCCATCTGGTCCAGGGCTTTTCTTTTTGGGAAGGTTTTTTATTGCTGTTTCAATTTCAGATCTAGATATCGGTCTATTCAGGAATTCTATTTCTTCCTGGTTGAGCCTGGGAAGGCTGTGTGTTTATAAGAATTTGTCCATTTCCTCCAGGTTTTCTAATTTGTGTGCATAAAGATTTTTGTAGAATTCATAGATGATATCATGTATCTCTGTGGCATCAGTCGTGATTACTCCTTTCGTGTTCCTGATCGAGGTTATAAGAGATTTTTCTTTTCTGCTCTTGGTTAGTTTAGCCAGAAGTGTGTCAATTTTGTTTATTTTTTCAAAGAACCAACTTTTGGTTTTATTAATCTCCGTTATGGTTTGGTTTAATCTCCCTTATGCTCCCTTATGGTCCTTTTCATTTAGTTCTGATTTAATCTTAATAATTTCCTTCTGCTGGGTTTGGGTTTGGTCTCTTCTTTCTTCTCCAGCTCTTTGAGTCTATTCATTAGATTGTCTATTTGTAAGTCTTCTGTCTTTTTGGTATAGGCATTTATGGAAATAAATTTTCCTCTCAGGACTGCTTTAGCTGTGTCCCACAGATTTTGATAAGTTGTATCTCCTTTGTCGTTTAATTCAAAGAATCTTTTGATTTCTGACTTGATTTCTTCATTTATAAAATGATTGTTCAGGAGAAGGTTATTTAGCTTCCATGACTTTGAGTAGAAATGAGGATTTCTGTTAGGGTTCATTGTTACTTTTATTCCACTGTGATCCGAGAAGCTGCATGGTATTATTTCTATATTTTTAAATTTTTTAAGACATTCTTTATGTCCTAAGATATGGTCAATCTTGGAGAATGTCCCATGAGCTGATGAGAAGAACTTATATTCAGTGGTATTTGGGTAGAATGTCCTGTAGATGTCAGTCAGGCCCATTTGTTCTAGCATTCTATTTACGTCCAATATTTCTTTGTTTATTTTTTGTTTGGAGGATCTGTCTTGAACTGTCAGTGGCGTGTTAAAATCTCTGGCTACTAAAGTGTTGTTATCTATCATTTGGTTCAGATCAAGTAGGGTTTGCTTTATGAATCTGGGTGCACCTAGATCGGGTGCATATATGTTAAGTATAGTTATGTCTTCTTGTTGAATTGTACCCTTCACCAGTATATAGTAACCATCTTTGTGTTTCTTTACTTTTGTTGATTTAAAAACTACGTTATCGGAGATTAGAACTGCCACGCCAGCTTTCTTTTGGGTTCCATTTGCTTGGAATATTGATTTCCACCCTTTTATTTTCAGTCTAAATGCATCCTTGCAGGTTAGATGAGTTTCCTGAAGACAGCAGATACTTGGCTTATATCTTTTTTATCCATTGGGCCAGTCCATGTCTCTTGAGTGGGGAATTCAATCCATTCACATTTAATGAGAGAACTGATAAGCGAGACAGATTGCTGTTCCTCATGTTGGGTTGAATTTCATTGATCTGTTTTCTCTCTTGAGCCATTATGATAACTGTGTTTTCATATTTATCTCTTGATTAGTGTTACATTCGAGGGTCCTTCTTGTGCTGGACCACGTGTAACTCTGTTTTGAATACTTCTTGGAAAGCTGCTCTTGTCTTGGTGAATTCTCTGAGTTTTTGTTTATCTGAGAATGTCTTAATTTCACCTTCATATATAAAACTGAGCTTATCTGGGTACAGGATTCTAGGCTGGGCATTATTCTGTTTCAGAAGAGTGAGAATGGGGCTCCAATCTCTTCTTGCTTGTAAGGTTTCAGTTGAGAAATCTGGCGTGATTCGGATGGGCTTTCCTTTGTATGTTACTTGTTTCTTTCTCCTTACAGATTGAAGAAGGGCCTCATTAGTGGATATTTTGGTCAGTCTGATAACTACATGACGTGGTGTCTTCCTATTTGGTATGAATCTCTCAGAGGTTCTTTGAGCTTCTTGAACCTGTGTATCTAGAGATTTGGCAAGGCCTGGGAAATTTTCCTCAATTATATCTTCAGATACTTTATTCAACCCTTGCTTATTGTCTTCTTCACCCTCAGGAATGCCGATAACTCTCACGTTAGGCTTCTTCACATAATCCCACATTTCTTGTAGACTATGATTATTTCTCATGTTTCTTTGTTTTAACTCTGTGACTGCCTTATTTAATTGGAAAGTGTTATCTTCGATCTCTGAGATTCTTTCTTCTGTTTGATCTACCCTGCTCTTGAGACTTTCCACTGTGTTTTGTAGCTCCTTGAATAAATTTTTCATTTCCAGGAGTTCAGTTTGATTTTTCTTCAGTATTTCAATTTCTTTGGTGAATTTTTCTTCCAAGTCCTGGATCTTTTTTGTGGTTTCTTTGTGTTGATTATCCATTTTTTCTTGCATAATGTTCAGCGTATTTATGATCCATGTTTGAAATTCTTCCTGTGACATGTTGCTATTTGGAATCTGCTTTGTGTTAATTGGTGGAGAACTAGTAATCCTCTTTGAGGGCATGGTTTCAGCTTGATTCTTTATACTCCTAGAGTTCCTTCGCTGAGCCCTTCCCATCTGAATGAATCCTTAAGATCCCTTCTTTCAGCTTTAGTCTGGATAGGGGCACACTGTGAGTGCCAGGTAAGCTGCCTCCTCTGTCACTAGGGGGAGCCCTTCACATATTGTTCAGGATTTTGCTAGCTCCGCTGGGGGGGCTGCCCCTCTTCCTCTCCCGAGGTGGCTTCTGTCTCTCTCTGTGAGAAAGACAGTGGATAGGGAGAGTGGAGCGGTGCCCTCATTCGCCCAACGCCCCAGCCACTGCAGTTCCCGCGGGCGATGGTCTGCCCCACCCCAATGTCTGCAAGGTCCACGCTCTACCCTCTCGTGACTGGGGAACCACTCAGTGTTCACACAAAGGTGGAGCTCCTAGTCAGGGTCCGTGGACTAGGGAAGGGAGCCGCCCAGGGAGCCGCCCGGTACCCAATCGCTCCTCAGCGTTTAGGCTGTGGACCCCGACAATGGCGGCCGCCCGTCTGCAGATCACTGTCACTGGGGTTGAATGCTCAGGGACCGGCAGAGGCCAGAGGAGCCGGGGACCGGGAGAATCCAGCCGCCCACCTATACGAGGCAGTTTGGCATCTGCTAGAGCCGGGACCAAAGCAGCCTCACCGCCCGCGTATAGGAGACAGTTGCTAGGTGCGTCAGCTGCGCACAGCACTCCAGGGTCCAAAATGCCTCCTGCCAATGTCTCCTCTCTGCAGAGCCCCACATCTCCCGTGGCGATTCTGCACCGACTTCAGGCAGATCCTCAATTGAGTGGGTGTGGAGGTCAGAGGGGGAACAAGATGCTTTCCTGTGGGGCTGAACCCACCCCACTCTCTGGTGAGGTGGGTACAGCTGTCCCGTGCTCCCTTCTCTATTGGCCATCCCGCACTCTCCAGATTTTGGTGATTTATTTCCCTAATCACCTCAGTCTTTTCTTGCTCTCTCTCTCTGTCCCACGCTGATTCTCCATGGATTCACACCACCGTTCTTGTGGGGAAGTGAACCTCTAGGGTTGTGGGCAGTGGGAGACCCATGCCTTCCACTCCAGGAGCACGAATCCAGGAGGTCACCACCATTCCACCATCATTGAGAATGAATCAAAGGAGTCTTAAAGGAACGGGCTGAAAAGTGCGGATCCTGTTTCAGTCTAAGTCTGAAACAGGATCCGCACTTTTCACCTGCCACACACATGCCCACTTCTCCTCTCTGGGCATAATAAAAACAAACCACTGGACTGACAGAGGGCTTGCCCCCCCACACACACCACACGACCCCACACAAAAACGTCCCCTCCAGTGACTCATTCTTATGCTAACTGGCAAACGGTGCTATGCCTTTTAAAATAATGGAAAAAGGATGGTGGAATGATACTTGAAAGACTGGTTTTATTCCACGCTCCCGTACCAAGTATCGGCAACACCAAGTGAGCTAGGCCTCAGCATAGTTTTTTCCCTGGCAGCCATCTTGGGATTAAGGAGGCAGAGAAGTACCTTGTCACAATTATGGTGAAAGGTGCTGCAAAAACTGGCAAATAATTCTCCACGTAGTGGTTATTTCAAAAGCTCTATGGCATACTTCTTGGAACCAGCTAGTTACCTGGGGCCACGCATAGAGGGTTATAGAGAACCATGGTGGATTCACGGAAGAAGAGTCAAATGATTCTTAAAGGAACGGGCAGAAAATGTGGATCCTGTTTCAGTCTAAGACTAAAACAGGATCCGCACTTTTCACCTGCTGCACACATGCCAACTTCTCCTCTCTGAGGATTAGAAAAAAAAACACTGGACTGGCAGAGCGCCTGCCCCCTCACACACCACCTGACCCCACACAACAACGTGCCCTCCAGCAACTCATTTGCTAACTGGCAAAAGGTGCTCTGCCTTTTAAAACAATGGAAAAAGGTTGGTGGAACGATACTTAAAAGACTGGCTTCTTGCCAGGCTCCAGTACCAAGTATAGGCAATACCAAGTGAGGTAGGCCTCAGCATGGTTTTGTCCATGGCAGCCAGCTTGGTTTAAGGAGGCAGAGACGAACCTTGTCACAATTATGGTGAAAGGTGCTGCAAAAACTGGCAAATAATTCTCCACGTAGTGGTTATTTCAAAAGCTCTGCAGCATAATTCTTGGAAGTATCCAGTTAAAGGGTCCCACGCATTGAGGGGTCCAGAGAACCATGGTAGATTGCCAGGTGATGAATCAAAGGATTCTTAAAGAAACGGGCTGAAAACTGCTGATCCTCTTTCACCCTAAGACTGAAAGAAGATCAGCACTTTTCACCTGCCACACACATGCCCACTTCTCCTCTCTGGGCCTAATAAAAACAAACCGCCAGACTGAAAGATGCCCTGACCCACAAACACCACCTGACCCCACAAAAAAAGTCCCTTCCAGCGACTCATTCTTATGCTAACTGCCAAAAGGTGCTCTGCCATTTAAAATAGTGGAGAAAGGATCATGGAATGATACTTAAAAAACTGGCTTCTTGCCAGGGTCCAGTACCAAGTATTGGCAACACCAAGTGAGCTATGCCTCAGCATAGTGTTTTCCATGGCAGCCATCTTGTGTTTAAGGATGCAGAGGCGAATCTTAACACAATTATTGTGAAAGGTGCTGCAAAAACTGGCAAATAATTCTCACCGTAGTAGTTATTTCAAAAGCTCTGCGG